>NC_091167.1:9261422-9561422 GCF_040958095.1 Procambarus clarkii
GTACTATGTGTGCCAGTACGATGTGTGTGGTAGTACTATGTGTGTGCTAGTACTATGTGTTTGCCAGTACTATGTGTGTGCCAGTACTATGTGTGCCAGTACTATGTGTGTGCCAGTACCATGTGTGTGCCAGTACTATGTGTGTGCCAGTACTGTGTGCCAGTAGTATGTGTGCCAATACCATGTGTGTGCCAGTACTATGTGTGTGCCAGTACTATGTGTGTGCCAGTACTATGTGTGGCCAGTACTATGTGTGTGCCGGTACTATGTGTGTGCCAGTACTATGTGTGTGCCAGTACCATGTGTGTACCAGTACTATGAGTGTGCCAGTACTATGTGTGTGCCAGTACCATGTGTGTACCTACTATGAGTGTGCCAGTACCATGTGTGTGCCAGTACCATGTGTGTGCCAGTACTATGTGTGTGCCAGTACTATGTGTGTGCCAGTACCATGTGTGTGCCAGTACTATGAGTGTGCCAGTACTATGTGTGTACCAGTACTATGTGTGTGCTAGTACCATGTGTGTGCCAGTACTATGTGAGTGCCAGTTCTATGTGTGTGCCAGTACTATGTGTGCCAGTACTATGTGTGTACCAGTACTATGTGAGTGCCAGTACTATGTATGCCAGTACTATGTGAGTGCCAGTACTATGTGTGTGCCAGTACTTTGTGTGTGCCAGTACTATGTGAGTGCCAGTACTATGTGTGTGCCAGTACTATGTGTGTGCCAGTACTATGTGTGTGCCAGTACCATGTGTGTGCCAGTACTATGTTGTGCCAGTACTATGTGTGTGCCTAGTACTATGTGTGTGCCAGTACTATGTGTGTGCCAGTACCATGTGTGTGCCAGTGCTATGTGTGTGCCAGTACTATGTGTGCCAGTAACATGTGTGTGCCAGTACCATGTGTTTGCCAGTACTATGTGTGTGCCAGTACTATGTGTGCCAGTACTATGTGTGTGCCAGTACTATGTGTGTGCCAGTACTATGTGTGTGCCAGTACCATGTGTGTGCCAGTACCATGTGTTTGCTAGTACTATGTGTGTGCCAGTACCATGTGTGTGCCAGTACCATGTGTGTGCCAGTACTATGTGTGTGCCAGTACTATGTGTGCCAGTACTATGTGTGTGCCAGTACTATGTGTGTGCCAGTACTATGTGTGTGCCAGTACCATGTGTGTGCCAGTACCATGTGTGTGCCAGTACTATGTGTGTGCCAGTACTATGTGTCTGCCAGTACTATGTGTGTGCCAGTACTATGTGTGTGCCAGTACTATGTGTGTTCCAGTACTATGTGTGTGCCAGTACTATGTGTGTTCCAGTACTATGTGTGCCAGTACTATGTGTGTGCCAGTACCATGTGTGTGCCAGTACCATGTGTGTGCCGGTACCATGTGTGTGCCAGTACTATGTGTGTGCCGGTACCATGTGTGTGCCAGTACTATGTGTGTGCCAGTACTATGTGTGTGCCAGTACTATGTGTGTGCCAATACTATGTGTGTGCCAGTACTATGTGTGTGCCAGTACCATGTGTGTGCCAGTACTATGTGTGTGCCAGTACTATGTGTGCCAGTACTATGTGAGCCAATACCATGTGTGTGCCAGTACTATGTGTGTGCCAGTACTATGTGTGTGCCAGTACTATGTGTGTGCCAGTACTATGTGTGTGCCAGTACTATGTGTGTGCCAGTACTATGTGTGTGCCAGGACTATGTGTGTGCCAGTACCATGTGTGTACCAGTACTATGAGTGTGCCAGTACCATGTGTGTGCTAGTACCATGTGTGTGCCAGTACTATGTGTGTGCCAGTACTATGTGTGTGCCAGTACCATGTGTGTGCCAGTACTATGAGTGTGCCAGTACTATGTGTGTACCAGTACTATGTGTGTGCTAGTACCATGTGTGTGCCAGTACTATGTGAGTGCCAGTTCTATGTGTGTGCCAGTACTATTTGTGCCAGTACTATGTGTGTACCAGTACTATGTGAGTGCCAGTACTATGTGTGCCAGTACAATGTGAGTGCCAGTACTATGTGTGTGCCAGTACTTTGTGTGTGCCAGTACTATGTGAGTGCCAGTACTATGTGAGTGCCAGTACTATGTGTGTGCCAGTACTATGTGTGTGCCAGTACTATGTGTGTGCCAGTACTATGTATGTGCCAGTACTATGTGTGTGATAGTACTATGTGTGTGCCAGTACTATGTATGTGCCAGTACCATGTGTGTGCCAGTGCTATGTGTGTGCCAGTACTATGTGTGCCAGTAACATGTGTGTGCCAGTACCATGTGTTTGCCAGTACTATGTGTGTGCCAGTACTATGTGTGCCAGTACTATGTGTGTGCCAGTACTATGTGTGTGCCAGTACTATGTGTGTGCCAGTACCATGTGTGTGCCAGTACCATGTGTGTGCTAGTACTATGTGTGTGCCAGTATCATGTGTGTGCCAGTACCATGTGTGTGCCAGTACTATGTGTGTGCCAGTACTATGTGTGTGCCAGTACTATGTGTGTTCCAGTACTATGTGTGTGCCAGTACTATGTGTGTTCCAATACTATGTGTGCCAGTACTATGTGTGTGCCAGTACCATGTGTGTTCCAGTACCATGTGTGTGCCGGTACCATGTGTGTGCCAGTACTATGTGTGTGCCGGTACCATGTGTGTGCCAGTACTATGTGTGTGCCGGTACCATGTGTGTGCCAGTACTATGTGTGTGCCAGTACTATGTGTGTGCCAGTACCATGTGTGTGCCAATACTATGTGTGTGCCAGTACTATGTGTGTGCCAGTACTATGTGTGTGCCAGTACTATGTGTGTGCCAGTAATATGTGTGTGCCAGTACTATGTGTGTGCCGGTACCATGTGTGTGCCAGTACTATGTGTGCCAGTACTATGTGTGTGCCAGTACTATGTGTGTGCCAGTACTATGTGTGCCAGTACCATGTGTGTGCCAGTACTATGTGTGCCAGTACTATGTGTGTGCCAGTACTATGTGTGTGCCAGTACTATGTGTGTGCCAGTACTATGTGTGTGCCGGTACTATGTGTGCCAGTACTATGTGTGTGCCAGTACCATGTGTGTGCCAGTACCATGTGTGTGCCGGTACCACGTGTGTGCCAGTACTATGTGTGTGCCGGTACCATGTGTGTGTCAGTACTATGTGTGTGCCGGTACCATGTGTGTGCCAGTACTATGTGTGTGCCAGTAGTATGTGTGTGCCAGTACTATGTGTGTGCCAGTACTATGTGTGTGCCAGTACCATGTGTGTGCCAGTACCATGTGTGTGCTAGTACTATGTGTGTGCCAGTACCATGTGTGTGCCAGTACCATGTGTGTGCCAGTACTATGTGTGTGCCAGTACTATGTGTGTGCCAGTACTATGTGTGTTCCAGTACTATGTGTGTGCCAGTACTATGTGTGTTCCAGTACTATGTGTGCCAGTACTATGTGTGTGCCAGTACCATGTGTGTGCCATTACTATGTGTGTGCCGGTACCATGTGTGTGCCGGTACTATGTGTGTGCCGGTACCATGTGTGTGCCAGTACAATGTGTGTGCCGGTACCATG
The DNA here is from genome assembly GCF_040958095.1 of Procambarus clarkii. Classification (NCBI taxonomy): domain Eukaryota; kingdom Metazoa; phylum Arthropoda; class Malacostraca; order Decapoda; family Cambaridae; genus Procambarus; species Procambarus clarkii. The sequence continues at coordinate 9,264,986 of NC_091167.1, forward strand.
TGTGTGCCAGTACTATGTGTGTGCCAGTACTATGTGTGTGCCAGTACCATGTGTGTGCCAATACTATGTGTGTGCCAGTACTATGTGTGTGCCAGTACTATGTGTGTGCCAGTACTATGTGTGTGCCAGTACTATGTGTGTGCCAGTACTATGTGTGTGCCGGTACCATGTGTGTGCCAGTACTATGTGTGCCAGTACTATGTGTGTGCCAGTACTATGTGTGCCAGTACCATGTGTGTGCCAGTACTATGTGTGCCAGTACTATGTGTGTGCCAGTACTATGTGTGTGCCAGTACTATGTGTGTGCCAGTACTATGTGTGTGCCGGTACTTTGTGTGTGCCGGTACTATGTGTGCCAGTACTATGTGTGTGCCAGTACCATGTGTGTGCCAGTACCATGTGTGTGCCGGTACCACGTGTGGTCCAGTACTATGTGTGTGCCAGTACTATGTGTGTGCCAGTACTATGTGTGTGCCAGTTCTATGTGTGTGCCAGTACTATGTGTGCCAGTACCATGTGTGTGCCAGTACTATGTGTGTGCCAGTACTATGTGTGTGCCAGTACTATGTGTGTGCCAATATCATGTGTGTGCCAGTACTATGTGTGTGCCAGTATTATGTGTGTGCCAGTACTATGTGTGTGCCAGTACTATGTGTGTGCCAGTACTATGTGTGTGCCAGTACTATGTGTGTGCCAGTACTATGTGTGTGCCAGTACTATGTGTGTGCCAGTACTATGTGTGTGCCAGTACTATGTGTGTGCCAGTACTATGTGTGTGCCAGTTCTATGTGTGTGCCAGTACTATGTGTGCCAGTACCATGTGTGTGCCAGTACTATGTGTGTGCCAATACCATGTGTGTGCCAGTACTATGTGTGTGCCAGTATTATGTGTGTGCCAGTACTATGTGTGTGCCAGTACTATGTGTGTGCCAGTACTATGTGTGTGCCAGTACTATGTGTGTGCCAGTACTATGTGTGTGCCATTACTATGTGTGTGCCAGTACTATGTATGTGCCAGTACTATGTGTGTGCCAGTACAATGTGTGTGCCAGTACTATGTGTGTGCCAGTACTATGTGTGTGCCAGTACCATGTGTGTGCCAGTACTATGTGTGTGCCAGTACCATGTGTGTGCCAGTACCATGTGTGCCAGTACCATGTGTGTGCCAGTACGATGTGTGTGCCAGTACTATGTGTGTGCCAGTACCATGTGTGTGCCAGTACCATGTGTGCCAGTACGATGTGTGTGCCAGTACGATGTGTGTGCCAGTACCATGTGTGTGCCAGTACCATGTGTGCCAGTACCATGTGTGCCAGTACCATGTGTGTGCCAGTACCATGTGTGTGCCAGTACCATGTGTGTGCCAGTACCATGTGTGTGCCAGTACCGTGTGTGCCAGTACCATGTGTGCCAGTACCATGTGTGTGCCAGTACTATGTGTGTGCCAGTACCATGTGTGTGCCAGTACCATGTGTGCCAGTACCGTGTGTGCCAGTACCATGTGTGTACCAGTACTATGTGTGTGCCAGTACCATGTGTGTGCCAGTACCATGTGTGCCAGTACCATGTGTGTGCCAGTACTATGTGTGTGCCAGTACCATGTGTGTGCCAGTACCATGTGTGCCAGTACCATGTGTGTGCCAGTACCATGTGTGTGCCAGTACCATGTGTGTGCCAGTACCATGTGTGCCAGTACCATGTGTGCCAGTACCATGTGTGTGCCAGTACTATGTGTGTGCCAGTACCATGTGTGTGCCAGTACCATGTGTGCCAGTACCATGTGTGCCAGTACCATGTGTGTGCCAGTACTATGTGTGTGCCAGTACTATGTGTGTGCCAGTACTATGTGTGTGCCAGTACTATGTGTGTGCCAGTACTATGTGTGTGCCAGTACCATGTGTGTGCCAGTACTATGTGTGCGCCAGTACCATGTGTGTGCCAGTACCATGTGTGCCAGTACCATGTGTGTGCCAGTACCATGTGTGTGCCAGTACTATGTGTGTGCCAGTACCATGTGTGTGCCAGTACCATGTGTGCCAGTACCATGTGTGTGCCAGTACTATGTGTGTGCCAGTACCATGTGTGTGCCAGTACCATGTGTGCCAGTACCATGTGTGCCAGTACCATGTGTGTACCAGTACCATGTGTGTGCCAGTACCATGTGTGTGCCAGTACCATGTGTGTGCCAGTACCATGTGTGCCAGTACCATGTGTGCCAGTACCATGTGTGTGCCAGTACTATGTCTGTGCCAGTACCATGTGTGTGCTAGTACCATGTGTGACAGTACTATGTGTGCCAGTACCATGTGTGTGCCAGTACTATGTGTGTGCCAGTACCATGTGTGTGCCAGTACCATGTGTGCCAGTACCATGTGTGTGCCAGTACTATGTGTGTGCCAGTACCATGTGTGTGCCAGTGCCATGTGTGCCAGTACCATGTGTGTGCCAGTACTATGTGTGCGCCAGTACCATGTGTGTGCCAGTACCATGTGTACCAGTACCAATTCACTGGAGGTTGAGGTAGTCACTGGACACAGTGGTGAGTCAGCTGCTGACTATTGCATGACCTCCCGTGACCTAGGATAAGACCAGGTCACTAATGTGTACAGAAGAAGCGACGTGAACCAGTCAGTAGGATCGCAACCTGCTACGTTTGCTCATCAGCTGGTTCTGACGTTTGTCATGACGGACAGCTGTGTGATGTCAAAGTGAGACATCAGTGGATGTGTCCAGACGTCACCATGACAGCGGGATTCTGTGGAACGCGGAGTATGCTGTGAACACTTTGAGAGTGTAAGACAGCCCTGTCATGATGTCAGTGCTTGTATGACGTCACCGGACATCACTCATATGGCATATATTGGTTTATTGAAAGGTTGTGACTTGAGGAAAGAAACCAAAATATGAGGTTGACACGAAAGACTCGTCATGGATGACTAGTCGCAGGATAGACCAAGAAAGACACTGAGAAATGTTTGACGATCGTGAGGCAATGCAGCGATGACAGAGGAAGTCCGGTAGCACAGAGATGCTGTCTAATGGACTCTAAGTTGATGAGAAACAACTTAGCTAAGCGCCTTAGGCATCTCCAAGAAGTGAGGATGAGCCAGATGCTCGGGGAATCAGTGACTGATTTCATTGGATCTCTGAAGTCAGGTGATGACAAGCTGTGTGATGTCACTGGTCCAGTAAACATCAGTCGATTAATGAATGACAGGTTGCAATGTCTCTCAGTAACCCGGAGGTGGAAACGCGGAAAGGAGTTCGCCTTAAACGGTATTCTGTTAACAGTTGTGCTGCCAGTCAGTCGCAGCTGGACGATGGAGTGGTACAGCTATTGAATGTCACTGTATACTACGACGGTGACGAAGGAATGTTTGGTCACTTCCACAATTTAGGAATACATCAACGTGGAATTGAGGAATGTCTTGGTAAAGAATTCTGAAGTCTTGACTTATTGTATGAAGGAAGCAGCTTACAACTCTGGCGGCTTGAGGATTGTGTTGACGGATGGGAGTGAGACAGTTGACCTCCCTCTCGGGTGGTTCATGGACGCTTGGATGAATGGCGAGCCTGTCGATGGCCGGTTGTTATGGTCAGCCGAACTTGAAGGGACAACTAACGGTGTCAACTATGGTGTCAGAGTTAGTGTCATGTGTCAACCGACACTACAGTAGGCGGACACAGCTGTCTGTGGTGTCAGACTGATCTCTACGGGAAAGATTGACCCTGTGGAGCAGGATGCCATTTGGGGTGTTATTCAAAGTGTCAGATGACACCTTATGAGGATATGAAGAAAATTGATATCAAAATTTCAGCTACGAAAGGAGTCTCAACTGAAATGGGAGGGTACTGTGACTGTCTACAGTGTACGTGATAGTCCAAAACTGTGACTGTCTACAGTGTACGTGATAGTCCAAAACTGTGACTGTCTACAGTGTACGTGATAGTCCAAAACTGTGACTGTCTACAGTGTACGTGATAGTCCAAAACTGTGACTGTCTACAGTGTACGTGATAGTCCAAAACTGTGACTGTCTACAGTGGACGTGATAGTCCAAAACTGTGACTGTCTACAGTGTACGTGATAGTCCAAAACTGTGACTGTCTACAGTGTACGTGATAGTCCAAAACTGTGACTGTCTACAGTGTACGTGATAGTCCAAAACTGTGACTGTCTACAGTGGACGTGTAGCTCATAACTGTGACTGTCTACAGTGTATGCACTAGTCGATGACTGTGACTGTCTACAGTGGACGTGTAACATCGGTTGATGTTAGGTTGTTGTTGACCGGGGATGGTCGAAGGTTACTCGGTAGTGGGCAGGAATTGGCGTACCAAACGTCCACTGCTTTTTCTTAGTTTATTATAAATATATATATATATATCTTCTACACTGGGCCATGAACTAGCTCGGAGAGTGTGAGAGAGTGTGTGCGGAGGCTCCGTTGCCCAGGCTGTCTCTGAAGGTCTGAGGGCTGCAGGCTCAGAGCTTGCTACATTCAAATCTGCTGACAACGTTGTTGATACCTATTAAGTTGTTTAGCTTTGCGCCGGCCATCATAAGAGGGTATTAGGTCATCCTATGTGTATGGCGCTTAACCGGCGTCCAACACCGCTCGGCACGCTATCATCGGCGTCCTCGGCGATCTGCTTGACAAATTTGACAACCCTTGGGCGTGTACCTAACTAACATTACATACAGTGATTTACCTATAGTGGCCATAAACAAACAAGCTTATTTTTTGAGACGTCCAACACCGTCTCGGACATGCATGAATAATGAATACAATGCTTAAACATAACCCTCAAACTAAGCTATCCATGGAGCATCATGACTAACTAGCTAAATGTCTGCGCGAACTGGAGGCAGGAGGTCCGGCAGCAGGTAGAGGTGATAGTTGTAGAGTCAGCGGACCAGAAGTTGCACGTAGGAATTCATGATGCTCAGCCACAGTGTTACTTGTGAAGTAGATTATAAACGGTAGACACTAATGTAGGCACAATATATTACATGGCAATACATAGAATAAGCGACATTTCCACTAAAATATGGAGAGCATGAACGTGGCAGGAACACGAGGACCTACATAGTGTATAGAGACACGACAAGATCAATGAACTATGAACAAAGATACCTGAGGTGGAACGGTCTATATACATTGAGCCGAGGGTTGCGAAACGATTGTTGTAATCACTCTTAAATCTAGTCATAAAACTATGAATTCTTAGGTGCCAGTCCGTCATGAACGTAGTCTTCCTCTGCCATGTACCAACAGGCAGGGAGAGAGGAGCAGATAGAACACATCCATTGTCCCTTACAGACTGGAACACCACAGTCACACGAAGAAGAATCATCAGACTGTTGGTGGTGTACTGTCGAAATAACAGGTCTGGACCGAAGATTGTATGTGAGTACGTGGTGGGGTAGTATCGCTGGGCGTGTCTGAGACCGAAGTGGGTGTCACAGTGGTAGGATCACACGGTGCGTTGTCAGGGACAGGAGTCGGGGTGTCATCGTCGACAGTCAGACGGGCTAATTTCATGTGGTTGAGATGCTCATGTACTTGTTCTCCAGTGGCTAGGTTTTCCAGCTTGTACTTATTACCTGTGATATGCTCAAGAACTCTGTAAGGACCAAGAAACTTCTCAGTCAGTTTGTACATGGGACCATCTCGCCGCTGATTGAGGATCATTACTAAAGATCCAGGTCCTATCCTCGTAGGTTTAGCATGAGCGTTTTGTAACCGCGTGAAATCATCAGTAGCTTTAGAGAGATGTTCCTTGACCCTCTGGAACACCAGTTGAGTGTCTCTCCGTTTGACCTTAACATAGTCGTCATAGTTGTAGAGTGACCCGGGCGGCGAGGAGATGATGGCATTAGGAAATCTCATGTCTGTCCCAAATAGCACAAAGTGCGGTGTGTCTCCTATGGAGGAGTTGACAGAGGAGTTTATCGAACATTGGACGATTGGCATAAGTTCATCCCATTTGTGACTGTCATGATTGACTGTCACTCTGAGCGTGTCAAGGACCTTCTTGTTAGTTCTTTCAGCAAGGCCATTGCTAGCCGGTTGATAAGGCATTATATTACACTTTTTGATGTTGTACAATGTAGCCAGTTGTTCCAGAACAGAATTGTTGAATTCCGGGCCGTTGTCAGAGAGTATAACCCTAGGTGGACCATACCTGCAAATTATATGATCATGAAAGGCACTAGCTATAGTTTCTGCAGTTTTGTTTGGAATTGGAACCAGTTCACAGTATCTAGAGAAGTTATCTACCATAACTAGGAGATGTTTATTTCCTCTGGAAGTTTCAGCAAAATTTGTTAACAAATTCATAGAAACACGATCCCAAGGTGCATTAGTTGTAGGGTAAGTCTGAATCGGGTTCGGGCCAGCAATATGGCCTCTGTGAGCTATGCAGGTTAGACATTGATCCACGTGACGTTCAATCTGTTTGGCCATTTTGGGCCAGTAGTACGTAAGACGAGCCTGCTTGATGGCGCGGTCCTTGCCAGGATGCTCACTGTGTGGGGCGTCATGAACAAGTTTTAACACGGTAGGAACTATCGACGCAGGAATAACAAGTTGATGTACCAGTCTGGCAGGACACCCAAGCATAACCTTGCGGTGGAGCACATGATCTAAGAGTACTAGTTCCTTGAGCGGTACTGGTGGCTTGACCGTAAGAGTCGTGTGCGGGTCCACGAGAAAGCTTATGATCGGTGCCCACATTGTGTCTTCTCGTTGTGCGAGTTCTACATCTCGCAAGTCTAATGAAGGGTATTCAACGTGAACGGGAGCGACGTAACGTGAGAGAGCATCGGCAACTACATTGTGTTTGCTAGGTAAGTATCCAAACGTGGGTAGGAACTTTTGTATGGTGAGCGACCAATGGGCAAACTTGCCTATGGGGTTCTTGTCTCTGAACAAGGGAATGATAGCTTGGTGGTCCGTCAGTACATGGACAGGGTAGTTATAGATGATATCTCTGAAATGTTTGAGTGCCCACACGACAGCCAACGCTTCGCGCTCGGTTGTCGAATAATTCTTTTCAGCTTTAGAGAGGACTCGGCTCGCATATGCAATGGCATGTTCTTTTCTGTCGCTAGTTTGAGCGAGTACGGCACCTAACCCAATGTTACTGGCGTCGGTAACTAAAATAAACGGTTTGGTGAAGTCTGGGAACTTGAGAACGGGAGAATATATCAGGGCTTCTTTGAGCATTTGAAATGCTTTCTCTTGATCAGTTGTCCAAACGAACGGAACGTCCTTCTTAAGGAGGTAAGTGAGAGGAGATGCAATCACTGAATAACCGGCAATGAAATGGCGGTAAAATCCAGCTAGGCCTACGAACTTTTGTACAGCTTCAGCATTATGAGGGACTGGAAAGTTCTTGACAGCTTCTATCTTTGAATCTACAGTGGGGATGCCTTGTGAGGTGACGTTATGGCCGAGAAACTGTATTTTTTCTCTCATGAAGGCGCATTTGCTAAGTTTGATTTTCAGATTGGCTTCAGCTAGTTTCTGAAGGACTCGCTCCAAACTTTGGAGATGTGAGGGTACATCCTTGGACATGATAATGAGGTCATCGAGGTAGACCATGAGAGTATTTCCTATCATTCGTCGGAACAGGTCTGTCATAAGCCTCGAGAAGGTAATAGGGCTGCTGCGTAAGCCAAAAGGCATGCGGGTGTACTGGTAATGACCATTAGGGACGGAAAACGCCGTCAGTTCTCGACTTTCTGGATCGAGCGGTATCTGCCAAAATCCTTGTAATAAATCAAGTGTGGAAAAAACCTTATTCTGACCTATGTTCTGCAATAAGTCAGTAAGCACGGGAAGTGGAAATCGATCAGGAATCGTAACTTGATTAAGTTTCCTGAAATCAACGACAGGACGCCAAGAGCCATCCTTCTTGGGTACTAAGATTAACGGAGCATTCCATGGTGAAGTACTTTCTTCAATAACGCCGTCGTGTAACATCTCGTCAATGAGTCGGTCTGCAACAGCTCGTTGAGAATGAGGCAATCTGCACGCGGGTACAAAAATTGGGCGAGTACCTGGTTCCAGTGGAATTTTGTGAGTAATGAGGTGTGTCAGTCCAAGTTGTTCACCTGTCAGTGCAACAACGTTGCGATGCTTGTTGAGGATGGTCAGTAACTGAAACTGGGCGTCAGGAAAGTCAGTGGCGCTAAGATGCACAGGTGAGATCCCGATCTGATCTCGATTTGTTGTGTGAGAGAGTGCATGTACTATTTGGTCAGTAGAGACCTCATCCACTACTCGCACCGGTAACGAATAATGGGCAAAGTCAACAATGTGTGTGCCTGATGCAAGGTGAATGTTGGCATTGGTGACGTTGGCAACATAAACAGCAGTAGTGTTATTCTGCACCTGATGTAAGGACGGTTCTATGTAGGTACCATTGATTTGACATGTGTCACTGTCAGCTATTACGTGTTCTAGGTCAGATTCACCAGGTATTTTGACAATGACCTTTGTTAGTGCATGAGAATGTAAGACTGTGTCTTGGTGTAAGATGCCTCTGACCTGACTGATGTTAGACTCCAGGCAAGTAAGGTAATGAACAATGGCTGGGGCCAATGCAAAGATTCATTGACCTCACCGACCCGCGAGACTGTGGAAACGTGCGTTGGTCTGGTGTCAGTAAGTGACTGAGTGACGGGTTTGTTTGGGCGTGACTGGTTAAGTGTACCCTGGTATTCCCTGGTTTGTATGTACCTGACATAGTCCCAATGGTTGGTGAACTCATGTCCCATGGTGTACACACTGCAAAGAGGTACCACTGTATCACCAATTGTTGCTTCCCAACGGTAAGCATCGATAGTAACTCGGTAGTCTCTCATGGTGTTTAATCCGAGTAGGATGTCTCCAGGGAATCGTACTGCACCGGCTATTACACATGGCACGGTGAGTGATCTGTCATTAACTATTAACTCTATGTCTGCTTCACCTAACGCTGGAGTCATTCCTCCAGTAAGTCCACCAAGGTTGGAAACAGACCACTGGCGTATATCGAGTCGGTCGCGTAGGCCATGAAGGGCGTCTTGTTTAATGATGTTGACTCGAGCTCCTGTGTTTAGGAGCTCAACTTAACATGTCGACCCTTCAGAGTGGCTGAAATCAGAGGACCTTCTGTGTCCTTGATAGGCATCCTGTTAAACATGTTATTACGAGACTGACACGGTCGATGTGGTGTCTGGAGTACATGTACACGAGTACCGTCAGTGTGTAGTTCGTCCATGTTATCCTCCTCTGCTAAGGTACTGTACCTGTTACAGGTAGGCACTGAGTATACAGGGAGGTCGTCTCGCTTCCCTGCGTCATACCGTTTACCCAAGCTGCTATACCTTCCCCCGACTGAGAGTCATAGGGCTGATCTGTGTGTTCGTAAGTCGTGTCTGCATTATCCTTGACGGCCGTGGCGCCGTTTGCCACGCGCGAGTCACGGTGTCCACAGTTGTTGCATACCTAACATGGGCAGTTGGTCGGGCTGCAGGGCTACGTGTAGGGCTCGGTCGGCGCTGGTTAGTTGTTGCAGCCTGCGGTTGCCTACGGGAAGGGGGAGTAGGACTAGGACGGTTAGCCTGGTTAGTACCGTGGTGGGCTCTACAGTCAGCAGTGTCATGTCCAGGTCGGCGGTGATATGTGCAATAAGAACGGGTGTGATCATGTGATCGGCCTGTGTAGTTATGTCTAGCATGCTGTTGGTAACGAGTGTTAGTTGATGTACACTCTGCTTACGGTGTCCTGGTTTGCCACAGCTAAAACATTCTGGCGTTCGAGGTCGCCGAGGGTATTGAGGGGAGCCTGTCCTAGAGTATGACCTGGGGCCATACGAAGGCGGAGGAGACCTAGCACGAGTCTGAACACGTCTAGGGGTAGAACGCATGACAACGTTCACAGTGGTATGGGAACTGTTTGCACGAAAAACGGCAGAAAGCTGGGCAGAATCCCGGGACTTCAGCTTGTCTGTGGACTCTACCATGGCGTCCATTAAGTCCCAAAGTGTGTGGGTAGGACCAAAATTCTTAGCCTCGATGTCTTTCAGTATGGCCTCGGGGGCATGACTTTGCATGGCACCGACCGACAATAGTTTACCCACATTCTGTATAGTGAGGCTTCCACTAGCGTCCCATCTAGAACCCATCAAGGCTTTCTCCAGTGAGTCCTGTAGCGTAGCTAGACGCGTGGCAAAAGCGTTGCCTGTTTCATCAGGACGCATTACCACAGTAGTTAATTGGCGAGCAATGCCAAAGGGATCACGATCAACTACCGATATATATCTCCTACGAAAGAATTTCTTAAATTCTTCCCAGTTTACAATTTTCTTTAAGTCAGGTTTTCCTGCTACGAGATACGCATCTCCAAATTTATAGTCAAGTGTAGACGTCGCCATACTGATATAGTCCGCGTCTGTGACAGCAGTACTCTTGCTCTTCGCTCTAGCCTCTACACTAGCGAACCATGTCTCCAAGAGGGTTGGATCCTTTCCACTAAACGGGCGAATGTCAACAGACTGTGCAAGAACTCTAACGGTGTTCGAGTTAGAACCCGCAGTATTCAGGGCTTGAGTCATGATTACTGAGTCGCTGCTGGTTGTAGAGGTTAATGAGGATAAGCTACTGAGAGCTGAGGTTGGGAGTTCACTGGCTAAGGGTAAGTGAGCGAGTGTAGAGAGCTCACTAGTTAAGAGTAAGTTACTCTCCGATAGTGAACGAGACCGTAGACTGTAGGGCTAAGTGTGCGAGCGAGGCCTGAGCGAGTATCAGTTATCCATAAAGTAAGTTTACATTGTGCCCACGTAAGTCCACAGTTTACTCTACTACACAAATAACAAAGGGTACTTAACTAGAGCTGAAGGTCGCTGGGGCTGCAATCCGTTCAATGGGGCAGAGATGATCTGGTCGTCACAGGTCCGGCGTCGTGCTGCGGCGTCGTCGGCGTCGGGAGGCGGCAGGAGACGTCTGGCGCGGCTGGAGATGTCACGTCTCCAGCCGCGCTATAGTGGGGGGGGGGGGGTGGTAAGGTGATGTCAGGCAGGCACCAAGGCTCGTTGAGTCACGGTGAGTCATGGCGAGTCAGCTGGCAGAGCGCGGTGGGTCAGGGGCGGGGGCACGCTGGGTGAGTGAGGCACGGGGGCGCGCTGGGTGAGTGAGGCACGGGGGCACGCTGGGTGAGTGAGGCACGGGGGCACGCTGGGTGAGTGAGGCACGGGGGCATGCTGGGTGAGTGAGGCACGGGGGCACGCTGGGTGAGTGAGGCACGGGGGCACGCTGGGTGAGTGAGGCACGGGGGCACGCTGGGTGAGTGAGGCACGGGGGCACGCTGGGTGAGTCAGGCACGGGGGCACGCTGGGTGAGTGAGGCACGGGGGCACGCTGGGTGAGTGAGGCACGGGGGCACGCTGGGTGAGTCAGGCACGGGGGCACGCTGGGTGAGTGAGGCACGGGGGCACGCTGGGTGAGTGAGGCACGGGGGCACGCTGGGTGAGTGAGGCACGGGGGCACGCTGGGTGAGTCAGGCACGGGGGCACGCTGGGTGAGTGAGGCACGGGGGCACGCTGGGTGAGTGAGGCACGGGGGCACGCTGGGTGAGTGAGGCACGGGGGCACGCTGGGTGAGTGAGGCACGGGGGCACGCTGGGTGAGTCAGGCACGGGGGCACGCTGGGTGAGTCAGGCACGGGGGCACGCTGGGTGAGTCAGGCACGGGGGCGCGCTGGGTGAGTCAGGCACGGGCACACGCTGAACTGTTGCGATGCTGGCTGCTGTGCGCTGCTGTGCGCTGCTGTGTGCTGCTGTGCTGATGTGTTGCTGTGTGCTGCTGTGTGGCTGTGCTGCTGCACTGCTGTGCTGCTGTGCTGCTGTGAGCTGCTGTGAGTTGCTGTGTTGCTGTGCACTGCTGTGCTGCTGGAGTACAGGGGTGAATCCCAGTAAGCTGCCACCAGTGTAACATCGGTTGGTGTTAGGTTGTTGTTGACCGGGGATGGTCGAAGGTTACTCGGTAGTGGGCAGGAATTGGAGTACCAAACGTCCACTGCTTTTTCTTAGTTTATTATAAATATATATATATATCTTCTACACTGGGCCATGAACTAGCTCGGAGATTGTGAGAGAGTGTGTGCGGAGGCTCCGTTGCCCAGGCTGTCTCTGAAGGTCTGAGGGCTTGTTACGGCCCTCTCGGGACGCAACGGGGTTCTCACTCTGATGTTGTTAGAGGAAGATATATGTATCCGTTCCCAAGCCAGTAGTGGCTATCAAGGGATGAGATCCGTGACGCAAGTAACTTAAAAGGGAGTAGGGAAAGAAAGTTAAGAACTTAATATTATATAATGTTCACCATCACGATTTAAATATATAAAAGTAAAACGTACACAAGGGGGAGGGGTATTAACACTTTACAAAGGGGATCAACACTGTAGTCTTCTGCTGGAGACTATGGATCCTCGAAGCTAGGTGCTGAGTCCGCGGTGCTTTCTTCGTGGCCTCAAGACGTGTCCTCTGAGAACGCCGAGCCTACCCTGGCCACAGGTCAGCCACAACACAGGTCCACTGGGGGCACCGTCGTGGAGGCCGTCAACCACACGTCCAGCAGGTCTGCTGGCAGGTACTGAGCCACCAAGGCTGGTACGGCCACTCCACGAACGATAAAAGGGGTACGCCCTAGACAGGAGTCTCGTGTGATATCACCAATCACCCTCCTGTCCTCAATACCCCAGTGGATTATCGTCTCCAACCGTCGGTCCCGGGTAAATCCTTTCACTGCCACTCCACTGGCAGGCTTAACACACCACAGTGTTCTTCCGGGGGGACGACGTCACAACAGCTGCAGCAAACTTCACAGTATGGAGACTGGCTGCCTCGGGTAGACTGACTCCACCTTCAACACAGTGGTCCCAGGTCGGCTCTGTAAGCAGACACGTCATTAATAACCGGGACACTAATACTCCTCACTTACGGTGGCGGGCGCAAACACCTGACGTATCCAGTCCATAGATGGCGCTGTCGTCGGAGCACCACCTCACCAGAGGTCAGGAGCGGCGGTGTTGAGCGCTGAACCAGACTGGAAACTGGTCCTCGAGGCCAGTACACGCTGTCCTCACTAGGTGTCGTCGTCCGTTTGGCGGGGGTTTCGGGAGCTGACCCACAGATGGCGTGGTTGTCACTGCTCCAGGCTCGGACGCTGGATCCGGGTTCGTAACACCTCCCCACCAAAAAGAATTTGGTTTGGGGTTCTATAAAAAGAAACACAAACCAAATTAGTACGACGACACAACTCCAAATGGACTTACTTATACTATGAACTGGAGTGATGAGGCTGTCTTGTCCACAGAACTTTTCTACTGAGAAACCCTGGCACAAAGGGAGCTTGAAGATTGAAGGCGATGTCATGTCTGGCGTAACCTTCCACGTCTTCACTGCGATGTCAAGCAGGGGCGTCGTCTCACATCTCTCGAGTACGGATTGGTTTCGACACGATCTCGGGTGACTCGACACTTCCTTATGTCGTGGCACCGATGATGGCTGGACACAGACGGCATTTCTGGTACCGGTCCGATGGTCCTTCAGGGAGACAGGAACCTGGAATACAGGGGTCTGATAATTCAGAGTGATAGCGACAATGGGCAAGTCAGTACTTACTACACACTCCTCTACTAGGCCCACACCTAGTTTCCACAGGGCTGCTTGCACGTCGCAGATGGCATTCGCTCTGCCACCGTCAGGTCGACCAACGTTCCGTATAACGCTACATTGAGGCTCAGCTATCACGTGGGGGGTGTCAACCTGTCGGAAACAGTCACTCATATTATCATTTTTCGTACCTCCTGTATCTACCATTACCTTCCAGGTCCCTTCTTCAACTGCAACACTTGCAGTACAAATCTCCAATCCCTGGGACCTCTTCACGATGTTCATGGGAGCCATCATTCGTCGGGTCGTCCACCGGCCCTTACTGAGAACACAGAGAACACATAGGAGAACAAAACAAAATACCGGTAGGAAACATTTGGTAAGTCGAGGGATAAGTTTCCTGAGCTTGTCATGTCCATAGCCGGCACCATCCACTAGCCTGGCTTGGACAGAAGAGGGCACTAGACCTTTTGAACACACCTCACATACCTCTGACGTCTGGGGAATCTCTGGCTGGTTCACTACATGCTGTAACTTGCCATACCGCAAGCACACATCCGCCTTCGCTCCAGACTCGTTGGTATCCGTGGGTGCCTGCACACGAGGCCTCTCTTCTAGCTCAGGTACCTCTGCCTTCTTAACCTCATGTTCCTTGTCGAGAGAAGGATCAGGAGACACTGCTAGATTATCGTCGATCTACGGGTGAGAGGACAAATTAAATATGTTCAAATCCGGGTCTGTCTTTACCTGGACATTACCATTGCCTGTTACCTCAGACCGTGCTGTTCCGGTAGACTCGTCCACAATCTTGGGAAGATTGATGCTCCAATCTGTCACCAAGTCGTTGGCTAGTACCACGTCAATCCCAGCCACAGGGAGGGTATCGACTACTGCCAACTCACTTGTGCCGCTGAAATAAGGCGAGTCAAGATGTACTGGCACTAAGGGGGCGATATACTGCGTTCTCGGAAACCCAACCAGGACAACCTGTCGTCTCCCGTTCACACTTACACCCTCGGGTAACGAGCTCTTCACGATCAGGGACTGGGCTGCTCCACTATCTCTGAGCACTACAATTGATCTACCAGTATGATCACTCGTTACATACCCGGTTGAAGTGTGAGGGGCCAACAAACTTGGTCCTTCCTGCGTCGTCGTAGACTGGTTTCCTACTGGTGATGTAACACAGCTCATCAACATCACCTCCCTTCGTGCGCTGCCACCTCTTCTGCCTCGGCACCTAGCAGCTATGTGCCCCTTCTGCCCACAAGTCCAGCACACCATGTTCCTCCTCGGACTACGGTGTTTCGGACTACTAGGACTTGTTCTTCGAGGGCTACCTGGGGGAGTCTTCTTAGCACTTTGTGGGACGGGTCTTTCTTCTTCTTCGTCGTGAGGTCTGTCAAACCGGCGCTGGTAATTCCTCGGGACGTACTTAGCAGACGGCCTATGAGTCAGGATGTACTCTTCAGCCATGATGGCTGCTGCACTCAAGGTCTCTACCTGCTGTTCCTCTAAGTACGTCTTGAGGTCTCCAGACAAACAATCCTTGAAGTCCTCGAGCAGAATCAGCTGCTCGAGGTCTTCCTTGGTCTCCACCTTCCGAGAGGCACACCATTCCTGGAAAAGTCGCTCCTTGATCGTGGCGAACTCGGTGAAAGTGTGCTCTGAGGTCTTCTTCAGGTTTCTGAACTTTTGCCTGTACGCCTCAGGTACCAATTGGTACGCCATGAGCACAACCTTCTTCACCTTGTCATAATCGCTGGAGTCGTCAAGGGATAACGTAGAGTAGGCGATTTGGGCCTTCCCAGTCAGGACTGACTGTATCATGATGGCCCAATTCTCCCTTGGCCACTCCAAAGAGGCAGCGACTTTCTCGAAGGCTGCAAAGAATTTTGACACTTCCTTCTCATGGAATTTGGGGACCATTTTGATGTTGCGTACCGGATCGAAGCTACTGGTGTCCGTTGTTTGCCTCCGACCACCGCCTAATCGCAAAACTTCTAGTTCATGTTGTCTCTCTCTTTCCTCCCTTTCTCGCTCTCGTTCTTCTCTCTCTCGTCTCTCTTCTCTTTCTCGTTCTTCTCTCTCTCGTTCTCGTTCTTCTCTCTCTCGTCTCTCTTCTCTTTCTCGTTCTTCTCTTTCTCTTTCTCGTTTCTCTTCTCTTTCTCTCTCTGCTTTCCTTTCTTCTAATTCTAAACGTCTCATCTCTAATTCTTTTTCTTTCATCTCCATTTCTTTATCTTTTAATTCCCGTTCTAATTCTAACTTCTTCCACTCTATCTCACGATTGATCTCTAGGGCACGCATTTTGACTGTTAGGAAGCTGATATTAAGCTCGCCTGCATCACTGTCAACGTCGCTGCCCTTATCTTCCTTTTCCGTGGTAGCTATGTCTGCACTTTCCTTTGTACTAGGAGTCTCGCCTTCCTGTTTCTCTTCTGCCTTCAGGTGCCGGTGTACCTTGGACAAGATCTCCACACGGGAGTCACTGGCACAGATCTTGATCTCCAGGTAGGCGCTCACTAGTACAAGCTCTGGTTTACTCAGATATTTTAATCTGGCAAGACAATCTTCTCTGTTCAGAAAAGCCTGAACCTCGTCCAGATCATCGATGGTAGCTTTGTCTGCCATTGTCACAGATGGAACACTTAGCACTTAACACTGCTTACACGTTAGCACTTTAGCACACACCGAGCACTGTTCTACGCCAATATTGCACTTTATCGCACCAAACACTGCACTTGCCAATATTGCACGTAATCACTTCGGGCACCGCACTACCCAATATTGCACTGAGTCCAAGCGAACACTTCGCTCTACAATATTGCACTGAGTCCAAGCGAACACTTCGCTCTACAATATTGCACTGAATCACTGAGCACCGCACTAGTCAATATTGCACTTAATCGCTTAATCACAGCGAGCACCGCACTGCACAATATCGCACTTAGTCACTGAGCACCGCACAGGACGTATAACGTCACAATCGTCACACAGGGGGAATTATATACAGGGATTACGCCACTTCACCACCCCTGTCAAACATACTTAACAAGGGGACGGATCCCGCTGGGGATGCCAATTATGTTACGGCCCTCTCGGGACGCAACGGGGTTCTCACTCTGATGTTGTTAGAGGAAGATATATGTATCCGTTCCCAAGCCAGTAGTGGCTATCAAGGGATGAGATCCGTGACGCAAGTAACTTAAAAGGGAGTAGGGAAAGAAAGTTAAGAACTTAATATTATATAATGTTCACCATCACCATTTAAATATATAAAAGTAAAACGTACACAAGGGGGAGGGGTATTAACACTTTACAAAGGGGATCAACACTGTAGTCTTCTGCTGGAGACTATGGATCCTCGAAGCTAGGTGCTGAGTCCGCGGTGCTTTCTTCGTGGCCTCAAGACGTGTCCTCTGAGAACGCCGAGCCTACCCTGGCCACAGGTCAGCCACAACACAGGTCCACTGGAGGCACCGTCGTGGAGGCCGTCAACCACTTGTCCAGCAGGTCTGCTGGCAGGTACTGAGCCACCAAGGCTGGTACGGCCACTCCACGAACGATAAAAGGGGTACGCCCTAGACAGGAGTCTCGTGTGATATCACCAATCACCCTCCTGTCCTCAATACCCCAGTGGATTATCGTCTCCAACCGTCGGTCCCGGGTAAATCCTTTCACTGCCACTCCACTGGCAGGCTTAACACACCACAGTGTTCTTCCGGGGGGACGACGTCACAACAGCTGCAGCAAACTTCACAGTATGGAGACTGGCTGCCTCGGGTAGACTGACTCCACCTTCAACACAGTGGTCCCAGGTCGGCTCTGTAAGCAGACACGTCATTAATAACCGGGACACTAATACTCCTCACTTACGGTGGCGGGCGCAAACACCTGACGTATCCAGTCCATAGATGGCGCTGTCGTCGGAGCACCACCTCACCAGAGGTCAGGAGCGGCGGTGTTGAGCGCTGAACCAGACTGGAAACTGGTCCTCGAGGCCAGTACACGCTGTCCTCACTAGGTGTCGTCGTCCGTTTGGCGGGGGTTTCGGGAGCTGACCCACAGATGGCGTGGTTGTCACTGCTCCAGGCTCGGACGCTGGATCCGGGTTCGTAACAGGGCTTCAGGCTCAGAGCTTGCTACATTCAAATCTGCTGACAACGTTGTTGATACCTATTAAGTTGTTTAGCTTTGCGCCGGCCATCATAAGAGGGTATTAGGTCATCCTATGTGTATGGCGCTTAACTGGCGTCCAACAGACGTGGTAGCTCATAACTGTGACTGTCTACAGTCGACGTGGTAGTCCATAACTGTGACTGTCTACAGTGGACGTGGTAATCGATGACTGTCTACAGTGGACACGGTAGTCCATAACTGTGACTGTTTACAGTGGACGTGGTAGTCAATAACTGTGACTATCTACAGTGGACGTGGTAGTCAATAACTGTGACTATCTACAGTGGACGTGGTAGTCCATAACTGTGACTGTCCACAGTCGACGTGGTAGTCCATAACTGTGACTGTCCACAGTCGACGTGGTAGTCCATAACTGTGACTGTCTACAGTCGACGTGGTAGTCCATAACTGTGACTGTCTACAGTGGACGTGATAGTCCATAACTGTGACTGTCTACAGTCGACGTGGTAGTCCATAACTGTGACTGTCTACAGTGGACGTGATAGTCCATAACTGTGGCTGTCTACAGTGGACGTGGTAGCCCATAACTGTGACTGTCTACAGTGAACGTGATAGTCCATAACTGTGACTGTCTACAGTGGACGTGGTAGCCCATAACTGTGACTGTCTACAGTGGACGTGGTAGTCCATACCTGTGACTGTCTACAGTGAACGTGGTAGCCCATAACTGTGACTGTCTACAGTGAACGTGGTAGCCCATAACTGTGACTGTCTACAGTGGACGTGGTAGTCCATACCTGTGACTGTCTACAGTGAACGTGGTAGCCCATAACTGTGACTGTCTACAGTGGGCGTGGTAGCCCATAACTGTGACTGTCTACAGTGGACGTGGTAGTCCATAACTGTGACTGTCTACAGTGGACTTAGTAGCCCATAGCTGTGACTGTCTACAGTGGACGTGGTAGCTCATAAGACCAATAAGGTGTCAAGGAAGATCTACAAGAGGCTTCAGGCAATACAGAGCCTAACCTAACCTGGCTTTACCTGTAGTGTGGTTCAGTACCCAGAGTGCTGACCTCCCCAACACTCAACAACAACAAATATTATTCTACACTCGTCGGAGGAATAACACTAACCTGCTTTTCTATAAATGAAATCCTTGAGGGCGAATTGGTGTTTGGGCACGGCCAGGTCTCCCTTGATGCCCTGGCAGTGTTCCCTGGCCTGCCACCAGGTGCTGCTCTGCTCACTCAGGTAGAAGCACTCCCCCAAGACGTTGGTGTAGGGGACGGGGCAGCACACTCCTGCAGGACGGCCTCTTTTACCACACAAGATTTCATTAAGAATATTGATATAGCTCTCCTGAATTATAATGAAATTTTATTTATTATATATATATATATATATATATATATATATATATATATATATATATATATATATATATATATATATATATATATAATGTTGTTGAATATGACCGATAGATTCGAACCTGAGTCATCTCAATATTTCTTATGGTTTTCTTCAATGTCGAGGGTAGTTGAAATATTAATTCTACAAAGTTCTTTTTAACACTTTATTTATGGTCTGACGCTAAGGGAATCGTTTCGCAAGTCACTCCATATATTTTTGAAAATGTAACCTTACATTTTCTTTTCTAAATTAATCTTACCCTCTCAGTCATATTCAACAACATATATATATATGTGTGTATAAATCACGAAAATTAACACGTGATAAAAAATGTGACAGCGTCAGACCATGGAGGAAGAATTGAAACAGGAATTTCCTTAAGTACTTTCGTATTTAATAATACATCTTCAGAAGAACTTAAGGAAATTCCTGTTTCAATTCTTCCTCCGTGGTCTCTGACAGTGTAACACACACACACACACACACACACACACACACACACACACACACACACACACACACACACACACACACACACACCCTGCGGAAGGAGCGCAGGGAGAGAGAAAGGAATCAGAGTACCATAACCCCGGACCCTACAATCCCAGAGGGGAGTGGGGAACCCTCCTCAAACAGTGCACTAGCCACAGGGAGTGAGGCACCACCCCCACATTCTACCCAACAGACACCATACATGCCCCATCCCCTGTCAGCCCCCCCCACTAAGTACCCACCTTAGGCACCCTCCCCCTGTGGTCACGGAAGCAGCTGGGAGAGGTCAAACATCTTACCTCTCCCCGAGACCAGCCCAACATCTTTAGCTGGTAAAACATAGAGGTATAGTTGCTATGGTTATGTATAGAAATAGTCTCATTTGCCATTCAGGTCAAGTAGGGAGTGTTAAAGTGACAGGGAGTGAACATATTTAGATTTTGTTTTAGTTTTTCTTTTAATAAATTAATTAGTTATTAAATTGCATTTTTATTATTTCCATGTGTTTTATGTGTACACTTGTCCTGGTCACGTGGTCCAC
Organism: Procambarus clarkii; assembly: GCF_040958095.1. Classification (NCBI taxonomy): domain Eukaryota; kingdom Metazoa; phylum Arthropoda; class Malacostraca; order Decapoda; family Cambaridae; genus Procambarus; species Procambarus clarkii. Next base: position 9,285,237 of record NC_091167.1, read on the forward strand.
ACGAGGCGGAGTTGTATTGGGCGCCGATTCTAACATCGAATCGGAATTATCATTACCGTGTAATTTATTCCACACTCAAGGTCATCGGTTATAGTGGGGATCAAGCCCCTAGGTTGATTAATTAGCGTGATCGATCCAGACCTCGATCATTGCTCTGTGTTACTGGTCTGGTGGTGGCAGCGTAGAGGCGACTCTAGGGTTTTGCTCAGAGCTTAGGTCACGTCATACTGGGTGTAGAATCCTAAGTCGGTCAATCGTCTTAGGACCACGTGGCGTGGAGTTGGCTTTGGTAAAAGTTGGAGTCCCTTGGTAGAGAATAAAAAGTAAGAATACGGGTAGAGGGAGTAGAAGGAAAGTGAAGTAGAGAGAAGAAACCCGAACCCGTGTTACACCCCAACCCACCCGCCTCCTCCCACTCACCCCCTCCTCCCACTCCCCCCTCTCCCCAAGCCCTCCCTTCTCCCACATGCCCTCCCGTCTCTCCCACTCCCAAGCCCTCCGTTCTCCCCCGCCCCCGTAAGCCCCCCACTCTCCCCGAACTCACCTAAGTCTTTCCCTCTCCACCACTCCCCTAAATTCACCCCTCTTCCTCACCCACCTCAGCCTTCCTTTTCCCCCCACGCCCCGCAAGCCCTCCCCCCTTTCTGCCCCCCATCCCCCAAAGTCTCTCCTCCCCCCATGCTTCCCCAACCCTCCCCATCTCACCCCCCCAACCCTCCCCCTCTCACCTCCCAAACCTCCCCCTCTCACTCTCCCCCCTACCCTCCCCCTCACCCCCCCTACCCTCCCACACTCCCCCCCCCCCCCAAGCCCTCCCTCCTCCACCAGTCTCCCCGTATCAGATCCTCCCAGTTCCCACTCACCCCAGATCCCACAGCCCCCCCCCCAGAGGAGAAGCAGAAGAGAGTCAGTTTCTGGGTGATGTACTTGAACACAGATGGGATCACAAGCAAGACAAGTGAACTAAGGGAAAGAGCACAAGAAGTGAACCCAGACGTAATCGGACTCACTGAAACAAAACTCTCTGGAATCATAATGAATGCCGTGTTTCCCCAGGAGTACACAGTAATAATTAAAGAGAGGGAAGGTAGGGGAGGAGGTGGAGTGGCCCTATTCATGAGAAAGGAATGGAGTTTTAAGGAGATGGCCATCCCGGGCTGTGAGGGGTTCAGAGACTACATAACAGGCACCATAACAATGGGAGGACCAAAAATAGTAGTAGCAGTAATATACAATCCTCCTCCAAATGGCAGAAGACCCAGTCAAGAGTATGGAAACAACAACATGGCAGTTAACACTATAATTGAGAGGGCAGCCTCTGCTGCCTGTAGAAATAGATCCCACCTGCTCATCATGGGGGACTTCAATCACGGAAGGATTGACTGGGAGAACAAGGAACTGCATGGAGGCGAGGATACGCGGAGAGCCAAACTACTGGAGTTGGTGACTAGAAACTTTTTAACCCAGCATGTCAGAGAACCCACAAGGATGAGAGGAAATGATGAACCAGTGAGACTCGACCTAGTCTTCACTCTGAACGACTCCGACATAAGAGAAATCGGTTTTGAGGACCCAGTAGGAATGAACGACCATAGTGTACTGGTGTTTGAGTACCTGATTGAAGAAGGGTTTTTGAACTCGAGGAGGGATACTGAAACCAAAAGGTTAACATATCGAAAGGGAAACTATGAGGAGATAAGAAAATTCCTAACAGATATAGCATGGGAAACAGAGCTCAGGGGAAAGACGGCCCAAGATATGATGGACTACGTCACGCAGAAGTACAAGGACGCTGCAAACAAGTTTGTCCCAGTTCAAAAGGAAAACAGTGAAATGAAGATGAGAAACCAGTTTCATTAGAGATGTAGGCTAGCTAAGCAGCAAAGTAAAAGGGCATGGAGAAACTATAGGAATAACAGGACACTTGAGAGCAGAGAAAGATACCAGAATGCCAGGAATGAATATGTCAGGATGAGAAGAGAGGCAGAAAGACAATATGAAAATGACATCGCAAGCAAGGCAAAGACTCAGCCTAAATTGCTGCATAGCCACATCAGGAGAAAAACAACTGTAAAGGAACAGGTTATGAAATTAAGGATAGGGGCGGAAGGATTCACTACAAACGAAAAGGAAGTGTGTGATGAACTGAATAAGAAATTCCAGGAGGTCTTCACCTTAGAGCAAGGAGAAATTCCAGAGATAAGAGAGGGAATAGCTAACAAGAAACCACTGGAAGAGTTTGAGATTACCAGCGGGGAAGTAAGGAAGTGTTTACTAGAGTTGGATGTGACAAAGGCTATAGGCCCAGATGGAATCTTCCCTTGGATACTAAAGGAAGGAGCAGAAGAACTGTGCCTACCACACTCTATAGTGTATAACAAATCACTGGCAACAGGGAAACTGCCAGATATTTGGAAAGCAGCTAACGTAGTCCCGATATACAAGAAAGGGGATAGACAGGAGGCACTGAACTACAGGCCAGTGTCCCTAACCTGCATACCATGCAAGCTGATGGAGAAGATTGTGCGAAGAAATCTAGTGGAGCATCTGGAGCGAAAGAACTTTGTAACACAGCATCAACATGGGTTCAGGGATGGCAGGTCCTGCCTCACAGGGTTACTTGAATTCTACGACCAGGCAACAAAAATAAGGCAAGAAAGAGAAGGGTGGGCAGACTGCATATTTTTATATTGTCAGAAAGCCTTTGATACAGTGCCACACAAGTGGCTAGTGAAAAAGCTGGAGATGCAGGCTGGAGTGAAAGGGAAGGTACTCCATTGGATAAAGGAGTACCTAAGCAACAGGAGACAACGAGTCAGTGTGAGGGGTGAGGTCTCAGATTGGCGAGACGTTACAAGTGGAGTCCCGCAGGGGTCAGTCCTTGGACCTATACTGTTTCTGATATATGTAAATGATCTCCCAGAGGGTATAGAATCGTTTCTCTCAATGTTTACCGATGATGCAAAAATTACGAGGAGGATTAAAACAGAGGATGATAGTAGGAGGCTACAAGATGACCTAGACAGACTGAGTGAATGGTCCAACAAATGGCTGTTGAAGATCAACCCGAGTAAATGCAAAGTAATGAAACTAGGCAGTGGAAACAGGAGGCCAGACACAGGATACAGAATAGGAGATGAAGTACTTAATGAAACGGACAGAGAGAAAGATCTAAGAGTTAATATCACACCTAACCTGTCTCCTGAAGCCCACATAAAAAGAATAACGTCTGCGGCATATGCGAGGCTGGCTAACATCAGAACAGCGTTCAGGAACCTGTGTAAGAAATCATTCAGAATCTTGTACACCACGTATGTAAGACCATTCCTTGAGTATGCGGCCCCAGCATGGTGCCCGTACCTTGTCAAGCACAAGACGAAGCTGGAAAAAGTCCAAAGGTATGCCACTAGACTAGTCCCAGAACTAAGAGGCATGAGTTATGAGGAAAGGCTGCGGGAAATGCACCTTACAACACAAGAAGACAGAAGAGTAATGGGAGACATGATCACAACCTACAAAATCCTCAGGGGAATCGACTGGGTAAACAAGGACAAAATATTCAACACTGGTGGGACGCGAACAAGAGGACACAGGTGGAAACTGAGTACCCACATGAGCCACAGGGGCCTTAGAAGGAACTTTTTCAGTGTCAGAGTAGTTAACGGATGGAATGCATTAGGCAGTGATGTGGTGGAGGCTGACTCCATACACAGTTTTAAATGTAGATAAGATAGAGCCCAGTAGGCTCAGGAATCTGTACACCAGTTGATTGACAGTTGAGAGGTGGGACCAAAGGACCCTTTCAGGACCCTTTCAGGATCTTTCAGGAAAACGGAGGAAAGGGTCCTGAAAGATATTGTTAATAGAAACGTTATCCCTACAGACAAAAATCAGAGGATACAACTGACGATTTACTATAAAACCAGAAAAACGGCCAGCCTACTCATGAGAAACTCTCCAGACACAAAACAGAACGCTTTAAAAGAGACTAACGTCGTCTATGCCTTCAAATGCCCTCTTGGGGACTGTAAGCTCCAAAAAACCCAGTATATAGGCAAGACAACAACATCTCTTTCTAGGCGTTTAACGATGCATAAGCAACAGGGCTCCATTAAGGAACATATAATCTCTTCCCACAACCAAACCATCGCCAGAGAAATCCTAGTAAACAACACAGAAATCATCGATAGATACAGCGATAGCAGGCGGCTTGACGTTTGCGAGGCACTACACATCAAGAAGTCAACACCAGCAATCAACAGCCAATTATTGCACAACTATATTCTACCCACCTCAAGACTCCGCTCCAATATAGAAGCATCAAGAAATATGGACCAATAGGCTTTCTACAAACACTTCTATTCAATATCCATTGTTTCGTGTTCTGTCTTGTGTTGATGAAATTAATACCCTATTAATATTCTTGTTCTGTCCTGTGTAGATGAAATTAATACCCTATTAATGCCACATCTTGTTCTGTCTTGTGTTAATGCCACATCACCCCTTCCACCTCACTCAAATGTAGATATAAAATCGGAGATGCGTAAGTTCTATTCAGTTGTGTATTTGTGAACTAAAGTCTTTGAAAATGTAATAAGTTTTACGAAACGCGCTCGTGTCGCGTCAGACTAGAAATAAAAATGAATTTTGGAGAATTGATTTTTGATTTACCTCCAACAGTGAAAAGAAATGTACGAAAGATTGAGAAAATTCGTGTTAGAATTATTAATCTTACTTTTTCGGTGATATATACTAATATATATATATATATATATATATATATATATATATATATATATATATATATATATATATATATATATATATATATATATATATATATATATATATATATATATATATATATATATATATATATATATATATATATATATATATATATATGACAATGTCAGACCACGGAGGAAAAATGAAACAGGAATTTCCTTAAGTACTTTCGTATATTAAATACATCTTCAGAAGGTACGAAAGTACCTAAGGTACTTTTAATATACGAAAGTACTTAAGGAAATTCCTGTTTCATTTTTCCTCCGTGGTCTGACATTGTCACATTCTTAATCACGTGTTTATTTTCGTGATATACACACACACATATATATATATATAAATATATATTTTTTTTTATATAAAGATGACCTAGATAAATAAATAAATATATATATATATATATATATATATATATATATATATATATATATATATATATATATATATATATATATATATATTTTGGTAGCAGTCTTTCCTGTAGACATATATTATTAAATATGACCGAAAAAGTAAGATTAATAATTCTAACACGAATTTTCTCAATCTTTCGTACATTTCGTTTCACTGTTGGAGGTAAATCATAAATCAATTCTCCAAAATTCATTTTTATTTCTAGTCTGACGCGACACGAGCGCGTTTCGTAAAACTTATTACATTTTCAAAGACTTTAGTTCACAAATACACAACTGAATAGAACTTACGCATCTCCGATTTTATATCTACATTTTGAGTGAGGTGGAAGGGGTGATGTGGCATTAACACAAGACAGAACAAGGTGTGGTATTAATAGGGTATTAATTTCATCAACACAAGACAGAACAAGAGTATTAATAGGGTATTAATTTCATCAACACAAGACAGAACACGAAACAATGGATATTGAATAGAAGTGTTTGTAGAAAGCCTATTGGTCCATATTTCTTGATGCTTCTATATTGGAGCGGAGTCTTGAGGTGGGTAGAATATAGTTGTGCAATAATTGGCTGTTGATTGCTGGTGTTGACTTCTTGATGTGTAGTGCCTCGCAAACGTCAAGCCGCCTGCTATCGCTGTATCTATCGATGATTTCTGTGTTGTTTACTAGGATTTCTCTGGCGATGGTTTGGTTGTGGGAAGAGATTATATGTTCCTTAATGGAGCCCTGTTGCTTATGCATCGTTAAACGCCTAGAAAGAGATGTTGTTGTCTTGCCTATATACTGGGTTTTTTGGAGCTTACAGTCCCCAAGAGGGCATTTGAAGGCATAGATGACGTTAGTCTCTTTTAAAGCGTTCTGTTTTGTGTCTGGAGAGTTTCTCATGAGTAGGCTGGCCGTTTTTCTGGTTTTATAGTAAATCGTCAGTTGTATCCTCTGATTTTTGTCTGTAGGGAAAATTCGTGTTAGAATTATTAATCTTACTTTTTCGGTCATATTTAATAATATATATATATATATATATATATATATATATATATATATATATATATATATATATATATATATATATATATATATATATATATATATATATATAAGAGTAATCACTGTAATCGCTACCTCCACAACTTTGACTTTTCATGAACCCCAAGATATCTTCCAGGATCCTGGTCGCTTTTCCTCCAAGGCTGTGACTAGGGCCATGATCTAGGGGACTGCGCCGGCTGGTTCTCCCTGTAGCGGCGCCCTTGGTGCTCCAGACCAGCGCGCACACCACCACAAAGCATACACAGCGAGAGGAGAGTGTGGCAACCATGGCTACCTGCTGACCCCTCGTGGCGACTACCTGGCACCTCCCGTCACACAACACCAGGTTCTGTGGAAGAGGAGAGGAGGTTGTTGCCATAAACTGTGTGGGAGAGGAGAGGAGGTTGTTGCCATAAACTGTGTGGGAGAGGAGTGGAATATGTGGTCATAAGCTGTGGGGATGAGTAGTAGAATATCGATTTCTATTACGTTAAAGTTATAACTTGAGAATAATCTCTGCTTATGACAAAGAATCATTTGCCACTTTGCATGTAGACAATTACTGGAACCTAACATGCTTACAGGCCATCACACATGAACCTAACATGCTTACAGGCCATCACACATGAACCTAACATGCTTACAGGCCATCACACATGAACCTAACATGCTTACAAGCCATCACACATGAACCTAACATGCTTACAGGCCATCACACATGAACCTAACATGCTTACAGGCCACCACACATGAACCTAACATGCTTACAGGCCACCACACATGAACCTAACATGCTTACAGGCCACCACACATGAACCTAACATGCTTACAGGCCACCACACATGAACCTAACATGCTTACAGGCCACCACACATGAACCTAACATGCTTACAGGCCACCACACATGAACCTAACATGCTTACAGGCCACCACACATGAACCTAACATGCTTACAGGCCACCACACATGAACCTAACATGCTTACAGGCCACTACACATGAACCTAACATGCTTACAGGCCACCACACATGAACCTAACATGCTTACAGGCCATCAAACATGAACCTAACATGCTTACAGGCCATCAAACATGAACCTAACATGCTTACAGGCCATCAAACATGAACCTAACATGCTTACAGGCCCTCACACATATCAAGATAAATTTCCAGGTGGTTTGAGGGAGGGTTTGGTGCTTCATGGTAGAGGTGTTGGTCTGAGGACGATTTGCATACACACTCCCTGTTCGAATTTATCCTTTCCTAAACTAAATTCAACTAAATTTATCTATATGTATCTTCTTCTTGAGGTTATCTTGAGATGATTTCGGGGCTTTAGTGTCCCCGCGGCCCGGTCCTCGACCAAGCCTCCACCCCCAGGAAGCAGCCCGTGACAGCTGACTAACACCCAGGTACCTATTTTACTGCTAGGTAACAGGGGCATAGAGTGAAAGAAACTTTGCCCATTGTTTCTCGTCGGCGCCCGGGATTGAACCCGGGACCACAGGATCACAAATCCAGCGTGCTGTCGGCTCGGCCGACCGGCTCCCATTCTGTATCAAAACAGAAGCTAAATTTAACTAAATTTAATTTAAGCTTATCCAGTTTTATTCACTTTTATTCTAACAAATCCTATCATAACCAAAACACTTATGCAGTCTCTATTCTAAGCTATGATGTCCAATCCAAGCCTATGATATCCTATTCCAATCTAAGGTAGTCCATTCTAATCTAATTTATCCAAACAGAAGCAAAATCTTACTAAATTTCAGTAAATTCACTATATGCCACTAAAATATATATAAATTTATCCCAGAAAAGCCAAATCTAGCTAAATTTATTCCATTCAAATTTATCCAAGCTAAATTTTATCCATCGTAATCGAGTTTAACCCACCCTAACCTATCCCAACCTATGATATCCGATCTAAACCTAAGTTACTCTATCCTAACGTAGGATAATCAGGTGTATTAAACTGTGATGTAACAGACAGCTGCGATTAGTGGACCAGACCAGACCTCGTGGTTACAGATGATATACACAGCATTGTTATGATATTTTCCCCATTGGATCATGATAAACCCGTCCTGCTAATAGAGCGTCGCATTTTGATATATACTTTACCCAAGGCCAAATAATAGTCGTACTAGAAAATAGTAGTGGCTCGCGAAATTGACATGCTGTTCCGTTTTCTGTTTTGGGTCCTCTGGTAGGTTAGGATAAGGGCTCTTTGGTACGACAGTTTCTTGACGTTGGGGAACCTTAGGAGAAGGTTAGGTTAGGGGCTGCTTGATACTGCCGTCTGGCATTCCTATTCAATAGTCCGGATTAATTTTAATTTTATTTTGCCTCGAAGGGCGAGTTTATTGGGCAGCGCCACTCATCCTGCGAGTGGACACACCGCCATAGTGACAATATTGGGCAGCGTCACTCATCCTGCGAGTGGACACACCGCCATAGTGACAGTATTGGGCAGCGCCACTCATCCTGTGAGTGGACACACCGCCATAGTGACAGTATTGGGCAGCGCCACTCATCCTGTGAGTGGACACACCGCCATAGTGACAGTATTGGGCAGCGCCACTCATCCTGTGAGTGGATCCACCGCCATAGTGACAGTATTGGGCAGCGCCATGACTTCATTTTGTATACTTTCAAGCCTTTTCATGCTGCTTTGGGAGTAAATGCACAGAAGCGGTGCGGCATAGTCTATGACGGAGCGCACATAGGCGGTGTACATCATTTGAAGCACGGCAATAGAGGCTCCATACCCATTCCAGGTCATAGCTTTCAGTGCCCTGAGTCGACTTTTGCCTGTTTCTATGAGCTGGTTGAGCTCCTCTTTCTTTCTTCCCCTTGTTAGAGCCGACAATGACAACAAGGTACCGGCAGTGGTCAACCTTTTCAAGTGTTTCATTATTAATTTGTAGTTCTTCATTTTCTTCCCGCTTGTGATGAGAATATGTCTTGTTTGTGGAGAGAGTGAAACCGAGCTCAATACATTTCCTTCCGAGGAGTTCAATGGACTGATTAATTTTTCCCAAGGTGACAGCTTGTATTAGGACATCATCTGCATATCCCATTTGTTGTGTTCCTTCCGGAAAATCAATATTTGCAATGACGTTTATAAGTATGTTATTATAGTATGGGGCTTAAGACTCCTCCTTGGGGGGTACCGAGTTCCATATTATTGTTCTGGAGACTGCTCCATTGAAGCAGATCAAGGCTTTCCTCCCTGTGAGGTAGCCTTCAACCCATTTCAAGAGTCTCCCCTTGACACCCATGCATGCAAGCTCGTCCAGGATCGCAATCCTCTTTGCATCGTGGAAGGCTCCTTTTATGTCAACAAATACAGAGTACTTAGCTGTGTCATTAGCCAAGTAATTAACTATGCAATTTGCTTTGCTCCGTCCTTTAACAAATCTACTCACCCATTCCCCTAGTATGCCTATTTTGTGCAACAGTCAGTAAAGGATAATGTTTTCAAGCATCTTGCAAGTGCATGACATGAGACTGATAGCCCTGTAATTGCCAGGGTCATTGGGCTTCAGTATGGGAACGATTATTGCGTGTTTCCATTGTGTGGGCAACACTCCACTTAGGAATGACTTGTTAAACAGGTGGAGTAGTGGATTCCCAGACACTTCACACAGTGCATTGGGTATGTTGTAGGTGACGCCATCTTCACCAGGTGCAGTACTTTTACCCTTTTTCATAGCCCCCTTTACTTCCTGAGCTGTGATTGGTTACCCATATTCGTCATTGTTAGACAGTGCTCTTGTTATCCTAATTCTTCTGTCATAATGTCGCAGGAACTGTTCCCTGCGGGGAGGGAGGAGGAGGATGCTGCATCACACCACTTTTGTATTAGTTCCTCAGCCTTATCCTTGGGGTCTTTGTGAGCCGCAGGCCGGGTTCTGCCCCTCCACCCCCATAGCTAGCTGAAATTTTGTCCACACATATATCACAGATGTTTCTCTTCCAATAAAGCTAGTGAAGTCAAACCATAGCAATTCATGAGAGCATAGGTACAAATGACGAATGTGACTGTCCCTTCACCAAACAAGAACTAATCAGAGCCAAAAAAAAGGTGGTAAGGACACTGCACCAGGTGCTGTTAACATTACATACTCAATGATCGCACATGCAGGTCCTGCTGGAGAACAAGGAATATTGGACGTCATCAATGCATCTTGGCAGCAAGGCAAACTACCGACCTCTTGGAAAAAAGCAAACATCATTCCGATTCCTAAGCCGAAAGAACCTGGCAATTACAGACGCATTTCATTAACATCATACATTAGTAAAACTGCAAAACGGATGGTCTTAAATAGGCTACTGTGGAAGACTGGAGACCTGCATAAACACATATTTGGCTTCATTAGAGGTGAAGGTACTGCCAACTGCATAGCAACATTCCTAGGAACAGTTAACTCAGGTCCAGCTATAGTGATCTTCCTTGATCTAGAAAAAGCATTCGACCCTGCAAGCCCGCAAGCAATTTCACACACCTTAGTTAAAAAAGGTGTAAAGGGAACTATGCTAGCATGGATTCAGGATTACCTAAGTCACAGGTATGCCAGAGTAAAGCTGCAAGGACAAGTGTCGGACTACCACCTGCATGAGAATGGGACTCCACAAGGAGGAGTCCTCAGTCCTAGTCTTTTTAACATCCTTATGAAAAACCTTGTTACTATGACATTTACAGAAGGGGTTAAATTGCTAAGCTATGTTGATGATATAGCATTAGTCATTTCAGGTCCTTCACTTCTAAAAAAAACACAAGGTCCATTAGATAAAGTAACATCTGAATGCAGCATTTTAGGGCTAAAAGTATCTACCAGAAATCTAAGGAAATGACACTAGGCGGCAACACTCCAGACAGGCACCTACGCATTCAAGACATTAACCTTCAGTGGGTTACACAATATCAATATCTCGGAGTGTGGATTGTTACGAACCCGGATCCAGCGTCCGAGCACGGAGCAGTGACGACCGCGCCATCTGTGGGTCAGCTCCCGAAACCCCCTCCAAACGGACGACGACACCTGGTGAGGATGACGTGTACTGGCCACAAGGGCCAGTTTCCAGTCCTGTGCAGCTCACAACACAGCCGCTCCTGACCTCTGGTGAGGTGGTGCTCAGACAACAGCGCCATCTATGGAGTGGATATGGCGGGCGTTTGTGTCTGAGCCTGTAAGTGAGGTGTTTTAGTGCCCCTGTTATTGATGACGTGTCTGCTTACAGAGTCGACCTGGGACTGCTGTGATGGAAGTTGAGTCAGTCTACCCAAGGCAGCCGTCTCCATACCTTGTGCTTTGCTGCAGCAGCTGTGAAGTCGTCCCCTGGAAGAACACTGTGGTGTTACCCTGCCAGTGGAGTGGCAGTAGAAGGATTACCCGGGACCGACTGCTGGAGACGATTATCCACTGGGGTATTGAGGACAGGAGAGTGATTTGTGGTATCACACGAGGCTCCTGTCTAGGGCGTTACCCTTATATCGTTCGTGGAGTGGCCTGACCAGCCTTGCTGATCCGGAACCTGCCAGCAGACCTGCTGGACGTGTGGTTGACGGCCTCCACGGCGGTGCCCCCAGTGGACCTGTGTTTTGGCTGGCCTGTGTTTGGGGTAGACTCAGCTTGGTCGAAGGATTCGTCAAGAGACCACGAGGATCAAGAGCACCGAGGACTCAGCACCGAGAGTCGGCATCCAGAGTCTTCAGCAGAAGACCACTGTGTATTTCCCCTGTACAGTGTTAATACCCCTCCCCCTGTGCACTCTTTTATATATTTATTTATTTGGTGATGGTAAATTATAGTCTTAAGTTCTTAACTTTCTTTCCCTTCCCCCTTTAAGTTTCTTGCGTCACGGATCACATCCCTTGAAAGCCACTACTGGCTTAGGGTCGGATAAAACTTCCTCTAACAACATCAGAGTAAGAACCCCGTTGCGTCCCGAGAGGGCCGTAACATAATTGGCATCCCCAGCGGGATTCGTCCCCTTGTTAAGTATGTTTGACAGGGGTGGTGAAGTGGCGTAATCCCTGTATATAATTCCCCCTGTGTGACGATTGTGACGTTATACGTCACGTGCGGTGCTCAAGAGTGACTAAGTGCGATATTGTGCAGTGCGGTGCTCGCTGTGATTAAGCGATTAAGTGCAATATTGTGTAGTGTGGTGTTCGGCGTGATTTGGTGCAATATTGCAGAGCGAAGTGTTCGCTGTGATTCGGTGCAATATTGGGTAGTGCGGTGCCCGAAGTAATTACGTGCAATATTGGCAAGTGCAGTGTTTGGTGCGATAAAGTGCAATATTGGCGTAGAACAGTGCTCGGTGCGTTAAGTGCTAACGTGTCAGCAGTGTGTTAAGTGCTAGTTGAGTGTTCCATCTGTGACAATGGCAGAAAAAGCTACCATCGATGATCTGGACGATGTTCAGGCTTTTCTGAACAGAGAGGACTGTCTTGCCAGATTAAAATATCTGAACAAACAGGAACTAGTACTAGTGAGCGCCTACCTGGAGATCAAGATCCGTGCCAGTGATTCCCGTGTGGAGATCTTGTCCAAGGTTCACCGGCACTTGAAGGCAGAAGAGAAACAGGAAGGCGAGACTCCTAGTACAAAGGAAAGTGAAGAAATAGCTTCCACGGAAAAGGAAGATAAAGGTAGTGACATTGACAGTGATGCAGGTGAGCTGAATATAAGCTTGTTAACTGTCAAAATGCGTGCCTTGGAAATTAATCGAGAAATTGAATGGAAGAAGTTAGAAATAGAACGAGAATTAAAAGATAAAGAAATGGAGATGAAAGAAAAAGAATTGGCGATGAGGCGTTTAGAATTAGAAAGAGAAGAGAAACGAGAGAGAGAAGAGAGAGAAAGAGAAGAAAGAAGAGAAGAGAAACGAGAAAGAGAAGAGCGAGAAAGAGAAGAGAAACGAGAAAGGGAAGAGCGAGAAAGGGAAGAGAAACGAGAAAGGGAAGAGCGAGAAAGAGAAGAGAAACGAGAAAGGGAAGAGCGAGAAAGAGAAGAGAGACGAGAGAGAGAACAGCGAGAGAGAGAAGAAAACGAAAGACAGAGACAGCATGAACTAGAAGTATTGCGACTAGGCGGTGGTCGGAGGCCAACAACGGACACCAGCGGTTTCGATCCGGTAAGAAACATCAAAATGGTCCCCAAATTCAATGAGAGGGAAGTCTCGAAGTTCTTTGCAGCCTTCGAGAAAGTCGCTGCCTCTTTGGAGTGGCCAAGGGAGAATTGGGCCATCATGATACAGTCAGTCTTGACTGGGAAGGCCCAAATCGCCTACTCCACGTTATCCCTTGACGACTCCGGCGATTATAACAAGGTGAAGAAGGTTGTGCTCATGGCGTACCAATTGGTACCTGAGGCATACAGGCAGAAGTTCAGGAACCTGAAGAAGACCTCAGAGCACACCTTCACCGAATTCGCCACAATCAAGGAGCGACTTTTTCAAGAATGGTGTACCTCTCGGAAGGTGGAGACCAAAGAAGACCTCGAGCAGCTTATACTGCTAGAGGACTTCAAGGATTGTTTGTCTGGAGACCTGAAGACGTACTTAGAGGAACAGCAGGTAGAGACCTTGAGTGCGGCAGCCACCATGGCTGAGGAATACATCCTCACGCATAGGCCTTCTGCTAAGTACGTCCCGAGGAATTACCAGCGCCGGTTTGACAGACCTCATGACGAAGAAGAAGAGACCCCCGTCCCACGAAGTGCTAAGAAGACGCCCCCAAGTAGCCCTCGAAGGATGAGTCCGAGCAGTCCTAAACACCGGAGTCCGAGGAGGAATGTGGTGTGCTGGACCTGTGGGCAGAAAGGGCATGTAGCTGCTATGTTCCGAGGCAGAAGAGGTGGCGGCGCACGAAGGGAGGTGATGTTGATGAGCTGTGTAACATCACCAGCAGGAAACCAATCTACGACGACGCAGGAAGGATCAAGTTTGTTCGCCCCTCACACTTCAGGCGGGTATGTATCGAGTGATCATACTGGTAGATCAGTTGTAGTGCTCAGAGATAGTGGAGCAGCCCAGTCCCTGATCGTGAAGAACTCGTTACCCGAGCGAGTAAGTGTGGATGGGAGACCAGAGGTTGTCCTGGTTGGGTTTCCTAGGACGCAGTACATCGCCCCCTTAGTGCCAGTACATCTCGACTCGCCTTACTTCAGCGGCACGTGTGTTGGCAGTAGTCGATACCCTTCCTGTAGCTGGGATTGACGTGGTACTAGCCAACGACTTGGTGACAGATTGGAGCATCAATCTTCCCAAGGTCGCGGACGAGTCAGCCAGAACAGCAAGGTCTGAGGTAACGACGGGCCGTGGTAATGTCCAGGTAAAAACAGACCCGGATTTAAACATGTTCAATTTGTCCTCTCACCCGCAGATCGACAGTGTTCTAGCAGAGTCTCCTGATTCTTCTCTCGACAAGAAACATGAGGTTACGATGGCAGAAGTACCTGAGCTAGAAGAGAGGCCTTGTGTGCAGGCACCCACGGATACCAACGAGTCTGGAGCAAAGACGGATGTGTACTTGCGGTATGGCAAGGTACAGCGTTCATTGAACCGGCCAGAGATTCCCCAGACGTCAGAGGTATGTGAGGTATGTTCGGAAGGTCTAGAGCCCTCTTCGGTCCAAACCAGGCTAGTGGATGTTGCCGGCTATGGACATGACAGGCTCAGGAAGCTAATCCCTCAGGTGACCAAATGTTTCCTAGCAGTATTTTGTTTTATTCTCGTGTGTGTTCTCAGTAAGGATCAGTGGACGACCCGAAGGATGATGGCTCCCTTGAACATCAGAACCCAGGGATTAGAGACGTGCACTATGAGTGTTGCAGTCGAAGAAGGGACCTGGAAGGTGATGGTTGATACAGGAGGTACGAGATATGATAATGTGAGTGACTGTTTCCGACAGGTTGACACCCCCCGCGTGACTGCTGAGCCTCAATGCAGCGTTATGTGGAACGTTGGTCGACCTGACGGTGGCAGAGCGAATGCCATCTGCGACGTACGAACAGCCCCGTTGGGACTAGGTGTGGACCTAGTAGAGTATGCTGTAAGTACTGTTTTACCCGCTGTCGCTGTCACTCTGAATTATCAGACCCCTGTATTCCAGGTGCCCGACTCCCTGAAGGACCGCCGGATCGGTACCAGAAATGCCGTCTGGGTCCAGCCATCATCGGTGCCACGACATAGGGAAGTGTCGAGTCGCCCCAGATCGTGTCCACACCGATCCTTACTTGAGAGATGTGAGATGATGCCCCCGCTTGACATCGCAGAGGAGGTGTGGAAAATTACGTCAGGCAGGTCATCGCCTGCCATTTTCAAGTTCCCTTTGTGCCAGGGTTTCTCCTTAGTACAGTTCTGTGGATGAGACAGCCTCGCCGTTCCAGTTTATGAAGCATGTGTGTCCATTTGGAATTGTGTCGCCGTACTAATTTGGTTTGTGTTTCTTTTTCTATAACCCCAAACCAAATTCTTTTTGGTGGGGAGGTGCTACGAACCCTGATCCAGCGTCCGAGCACGGAGCAGTGACGACCGCGCCATCTGTGGGTCAGCTCCCGAAACCCCCTCCAAACGGACGACGACACCTGGTGAGGATGACGTGTACTGGCCACAAGGGCCAGTTTCCAGTCCTGTGCAGCTCACAACACAGCCGCTCCTGACCTCTGGTGAGGTGGTGCTCAGACAACAGCGCCATCTATGGAGTGGATATGGCGGGCGTTTGTGTCTGAGCCTGTAAGTGAGGTGTTTTAGTGCCCCTGTTATTGATGACGTGTCTGCTTACAGAGTCGACCTGGGACTGCTGTGATGGAAGTTGAGTCAGTCTACCCAAGGCAGCCGTCTCCATACCTTGTGCTTTGCTGCAGCAGCTGTGAAGTCGTCCCCCGGAAGAACACTGTGGTGTTACCCTGCCAGTGGAGTGGCAGTAGAAGGATTACCCGGGACCGACTGCTGGAGACGATTATCCACTGGGGTATTGAGGACAGGAGAGTGATTTGTGGTATCACACGAGGCTCCTGTCTAGGGCGTTACCCTTATATCGTTCGTGGAGTGGCCTGACCAGCCTTGCTGATCCGGAACCTGCCAGCAGACCTGCTGGACGTGTGGTTGACGGCCTCCACGGCGGTGCCCCCAGTGGACCTGTGTTTTGGCTGGCCTGTGTTTGGGGTAGACTCAGCTTGGTCGAAGGATTCGTCAAGAGACCACGAGGATCAAGAGCACCGAGGACTCAGCACCGAGAGTCGGCATCCAGAGTCTTCAGCAGAAGACCACTGTGTATTTCCCCTGTACAGTGTTAATACCCCTCCCCCTGTGCACTCTTTTATATATTTATTTATTTGGTGATGGTAAATTATAGTCTTAAGTTCTTAACTTTCTTTCCCTTCCCCCTTTAAGTTTCTTGCGTCACGGATCACATCCCTTGAAAGCCACTACTGGCTTGGGGTCGGATAAAACTTCCTCTAACAACATCAGAGTAAGAACCCCGTTGCGTCCCGAGAGGGCCGTAACATGGATAGATTCTAAAATGACATTAAACAAGCAAATTCAATATCTGAAGAAGAGAGCAAAATCACGACTGAATATAATGAGAGCAATCACAGGGCCCCATCTAGGAGCGAGACACAAAGTGTTAAGAATTTTTTACATACATGTGTTCGTTCCCTAGTTGATTATGGAGTGCCTGCCTTACTCACTCTTTCTCCTGGTCAGTGGGCAAACGTTGAGGTTATTCAAAGCGATGCAATGTGAGTCATAACAGGAGCTCCCAGATGGACTAAAATACTGAACCTAAGACTAGAAACCAAGTTAACGTCGATTGAAATAAGGGTAAAAGGGATTGCTGCGTGCATGCTGACCAAGATATTGACTAGACCTAGAATCAGTTCACTTAAAGATATAATCACTGGAGCACTAACTCTGGACAGAAGAGCCTCCAATAGCAATAGGTGGACCCATTATAACACTCATTATATGAGCTGACTTGAAAGAATTGTCCTACGAAGTGCCGTCAATAAGGCTGACAAATAATATTAGCGATCAACACAAGGAGCGACCTGCAACAGCAGCGACCAGTACTAGCAGAGACTAGCACTAGCAGCGACTAATACCAGCAGCGACCAGTACTAGCAGAGACTAGCACTAGCAGCGACCAACACCAGCAGCGACCAGTACTAGCAGAGACTAGCACTAGCAGTGACTAATACCAGCAGCGACCAGTACTAGCAGAGACTAGCACTAGCAGCGACTAACACCAGCAGCGACCAGTACTAGCAGAGACTAGCACTAGCAGCGACCAATACCAGCAGCGACCAGTACTAGCAGAGACTAGCACTAGCAGCGACCAACACCAGCAGCGACCAACACAAGGAGCGACCTGCAATAGCAGCGACCAACACCACCAGTGACCAACACCAGCAGCGACCAACACCAACAGTGACCACACCAACAGCGACCAACACCAACAGTGACCAACACCAGCAGTGACCAATACCAACAGTGACCAACACCAACAGTGACCAACACCAACAGTGACCAACACCAGCAGTGACCAACACCAACAGTGACCATCACCACCAGTGACCACCACCAACAGTGAGCAACACCACCAGTGACCACCACCACCAGTGAACAACACCAACAGTGACCAACACCAGCAGTGACCAACACCAGCAGCGACCAACACCAACAGTGACCAACACCAACAGTGATCAACACCAGCAGCGACCAACAGCAACAGTGACCAACACCAGCAGTGACCAACACCAACAGTGAACAACACCACCAGTGACCATCACCAGCAGCGCACAAGACTAGCCACTGGAGTGTAGCGAGAGGAGGGTGATCAGCAGAATCACACGAGGCTCCTGCCTAGGGCTCGCAACCCTAGTATCGGTCGTGGGGTGGCCTACGCAGCGTAGCTGATTGGAACCTGCCAGCTTCAGGCTGGATTTGTGGTTGAAGGCCTCCACGACGGTGCACCCAGTGGGACTGTGATTTGGCTGGCCAGTGGCCGGGGTAGACTCGCTTAGAGAATTAAAGGATTCATTGTGAGGCCACAAGAAGAGAACCGGGGCTAAGCATCGTTGAGCACCGTGGAGCATCCTGCGTCTTCAGAGAAAGACAATACTGTACATTATAGTGTTTATACCCCCCGTGTGAAAGATTATATATTTATTTATGGTGGTGGAATATATATATATTTAAGTTTAGTGCGTTTGTAACCCTTCCCCTTTAATTTACTTGCGTTACGGAACACACCTCTTGAAAACCACTACTAACTTGGGGCCGGATTCCCAATTTCTAATAACATCAGAAAAGAACCCGGTTACGCCCCAGTAGGGCCATAACAGTGTTGGTCACTGTTGATGTTGTTCGCTGTTGGTGTTAGTCACTGTTGGTGTTGTTCACTGTTGGTGTTGGTCACTGTTGGTGTTGGTCACTGTTAGTGTTGGTCACTGTTGGTGTTGTTCACTGTTGGTTTTGGACACTGTTGGTGTTGGTCGCTGCTGGTGTTGGTCACTGTTGGTGTTGTTCGCTGTTGGTGTTGGTCACTGTTGGTGTTGTTCGCTGTTGGTGTTGGTCACTGGTGGTGTTGGACACTGGTGGTGGTGGTCACTGTTAGAGTTGGTCACTGCTGGTGTTGGTCACTGCTGGTGTTGGTCACTGTTGGTGTTGGTCACTGTTGGTGTTGGTCACTGTTGGTGTTGGTCACTGGTGGTGTTGGTCGCTGTTGGTGTTGGTCGCTGCTGGTGTTGGTCACTGGTGGTGTTGTTTGCTGTTGGTGTTGGTCACTGTTGGTGTTGGTCGCTGTTGGTGTTGGTCGCTGCTGGTGATGGTCTTTGTTGGTGTTGGTCGCTGTTGGTGTTGTTCCCTGTTGGTGATGGTCACTGGTCGTGATGGTCACTGGTCGTGATGGTCACTGGTGGTGTTGTTCACTGTTTGTGTTGGTCACTGTCGGTGTTGGTCACTGGTGGTGTTGGTCACTGGTGGTGCTGGACACTGGTGCTGGTCACTGTTGGTGTTGGTCACTGTTGGTGTTGGTCACTGCTGGTGTTGGTCACTGTTGGTGTTGGTCACTGTTAGTGTTGGTACCTGTTGGTGTTGGTCGCTGCTGGTGTTGGTCACTGGTGGTGATGGACACTGGTGGTGTTGTTCACTGTTGGTGTTGGTCACTGTTGGTGTTGTTCGCTGTTGGTGTTGGTCACTGTTGGTATTGTTCACTGTTGTTGTTGGTCACTGTTTGTGTTGTTCACTCTTGGTGTTGGTCACTTTTGGTGTTGGTCACTGTTGGTGTTGGACATTGTTGGTGTTGGTCACTGGTGGTGTTGGTCATTAATGGTGATGGTCACTGTTGGGTTTCACGGTTGGTGTTCGTCACATTTAGTGTTCGCTGTTAGTGTTGGACATTGTTGGTGTTGGTGTTGGTCACTGGTGGTGGTGTTGGTCGCTGGTGGTGTTGGTCACTGGTGGTGTTGGTCACTGGTGGTGTTGGTCACTGTTGGTGTTGTTCACGGTTGGTGTTGGTCACATTTGGTGTTGGTCACTGCTGGTGTTGGTCACTGGTGGTGGTGTTGGTCGCTGGTGGTGTTGGTCACTGTTGGTGTTGGTTACTGTTGGAGATGGTCACTGTTGGTGTTAGTCACTGTTGGTGTTGGTCACTGCAGAAGTTGGTCACTGTTGGTGTTGGTCACTGTTGGTGTTGGTCACTGTTAGTGTTGGTCACTGTTGGTGTTGGTCACTGGTGGTGTTGTTCACTGTTGATGTTGGTCACTGTTGGTGTTAGTCGCTGCTGGTGTTGGTCAATGTTGGTGATGGTCACTGTTGGTGTTAGTCGCTTCTGGTGTTGGTCACTGGTGGTGTTGGTCACTGTTAGTGTTGGTCACTGTTGGTGTTGGTCACTGGTGGTGTTGTTCACTGTTGATGTTGGTCACTGTTGGTGTTAGTCGCTGCTGGTGTTGGTCAATGTTGGTGATGGTCACTGTTGGTGTTGGTCACTATTTGTGTTGGTCACTGTTGGTGTTGATCGCTGCTGGTGTTGGTCACTGTTGGTGTTGGTTCACTGTTGGTCACTGCTTGTGGTGGTCACTGTTAGAGTTGGTCACTGCTGGTGTTGGTCACTGCTGGTGTTGGTCACTGTTGGTGTTGGTCACTGTTGGTGTTGGTCACTGTTGGTGTTGGTCACTGGTGGTGTTGGTCGCTGTTGGTGTTGGTCGCTGCTGGTGTTGGTCACTGGTGGTGTTGTTTGCTGTTGGTGTTGGTCACTGTTGGTGTTGGTCGCTGTTGGTGTTGGTCGCTGCTGGTGATGGTCTTTGTTGGTGTTGGTCGCTGTTGGTGTTGTTCCCTGTTGGTGATGGTCACTGGTCGTGATGGTCACTGGTCGTGATGGTCACTGGTGGTGTTGTTCACTGTTTGTGTTGGTCACTGTCGGTGTTGGTCACTGGTGGTGTTGGTCACTGGTGGTGCTGGACACTGGTGCTGGTCACTGTTGGTGTTGGTCACTGTTGGTGTTGGTCACTGCTGGTGTTGGTCACTGTTGGTGTTGGTCACTGTTAGTGTTGGTACCTGTTGGTGTTGGTCGCTGCTGGTGTTGGTCACTGGTGGTGATGGACACTGGTGGTGTTGTTCACTGTTGGTGTTGGTCACTGTTGGTGTTGTTCGCTGTTGGTGTTGGTCACTGTTGGTATTGTTCACTGTTGTTGTTGGTCACTGTTTGTGTTGTTCACTCTTGGTGTTGGTCACTTTTGGTGTTGGTCACTGTTGGTGTTGGACATTGTTGGTGTTGGTCACTGGTGGTGTTGGTCATTAATGGTGATGGTCACTGTTGGGTTTCACGGTTGGTGTTCGTCACATTTAGTGTTCGCTGTTAGTGTTGGACATTGTTGGTGTTGGTGTTGGTCACTGGTGGTGGTGTTGGTCGCTGGTGGTGTTGGTCACTGGTGGTGTTGGTCACTGGTGGTGTTGGTCACTGTTGGTGTTGTTCACGGTTGGTGTTGGTCACATTTGGTGTTGGTCACTGCTGGTGTTGGTCACTGGTGGTGGTGTTGGTCGCTGGTGGTGTTGGTCACTGTTGGTGTTGGTTACTGTTGGAGATGGTCACTGTTGGTGTTAGTCACTGTTGGTGTTGGTCACTGCAGAAGTTGGTCACTGTTGGTGTTGATCACTGTTGGTGTTGGTCACTGTTAGTGTTGGTCACTGTTGGTGTTGGTCACTGGTGGTGTTGTTCACTGTTGATGTTGGTCACTGTTGGTGTTAGTCGCTGCTGGTGTTGGTCAATGTTGGTGATGGTCACTGTTGGTGTTAGTCGCTTCTGGTGTTGGTCACTGGTGGTGTTGGTCACTGTTAGTGTTGGTCACTGTTGGTGTTGGTCACTGGTGGTGTTGTTCACTGTTGATGTTGGTCACTGTTGGTGTTAGTCGCTGCTGGTGTTGGTCAATGTTGGTGATGGTCACTGTTGGTGTTGGTCACTATTTGTGTTGGTCACTGTTGGTGTTGATCGCTGCTGGTGTTGGTCACTGTTGGTGTTGGTTCACTGTTGGTCACTGCTTGTGTTGGTCACTGGTGGTGTTGGTCACTGCTAGTGTTGGTCACTGTTGGTGTTGGTCACTGTTGGTGCTGGTCACTGGTGGTGGTGGTCACTGTTGGTGTTGGTCATAGCTGGTGTTGGTCACTGCTGATGTTGTTTACTGTTGCTAATGGTCACTGTTGGTGTTGGTCGCTGTTGGTGTTGGTCACTGTTGGTGTTGTTCCCTGTTGGCGTTGGTCACTGTTTGTGTTGTTCACTGTTGGAGTTGGACACTGTTGGTGTTGTTGTGTGTCACTGTTGGTGTTGGTCACTGTTGGACACTGTTGGTGTTGTTCGCTGTTGGTGTTGGTCACTGTTGGTGTTGTTTGCTGTTGGTGTTGGTCACTGTTGGTGTTGGTCACTGTTGGTGTTGGTCACTGTTGGTGTTGTTCGCTGTTGGTGTTGGTCACTTTTGGTGTTGTTTGCTGTTGGTGTTGGTCGCTGTTGCTGTTGGTCACTGTTGGTGTTGTTCGCTGTTGGTGTTGGTGTTGTTCACTGTTGGTGTTGGTCACTGTTGGTGTTGTTCGCTGTTGGTGTTGTTCACTGTTGGTGTTGTTCACTGATGGTGTTGGTCACTGTTGGTGTTGGTCAAAATTGGTGTTGTTCACTGTTGGTTTTTTACACTGTTGGTGTTATTCGCTGTTGGTGTTGGCCACTGTTGGTGTTGGTCACTGTTGGTGTTGTTCGCTGTTGGTGTTGGACACTGTTGGTGTTGTTTGCTGTTGGCGTTGGTCACTGTTGCTGTTGGTCACTGTTGGTGTTGTTCACTGTTAGTGTTTGTCACTGTTGGAGTTTGTCACTGTTGGTGTTGGACACTGTTAATGTTGGTCAGTGTTGGTGTTGGTCGCTGCTGGTGATGGTCACTGGTGGTGATGGTCACTGGTGGTGTTGTTTGCTGTTGGTGTTGGTCACTGTTGGTATTGGTCACTGTTGGTGTTGGTCGCTGCTGGTGATGGTCACTGGTGGTGATGGTCACCGGTGGTGTTGTTCACTGTTGGTGTTGGTCACTGTTGGTGTTGTTCGCTGTTGGTGCTGGTCACTGTTCGTGTTGTTCGCTGTTGTTGTTAGTCACTGTTGGTGTTTGTCCCTGTTGGTGTTGGTCGCTGCTGGTGTTGGTCACTGGTGGTGATGGTCACTGGTGGTGTTGGTCACTGTTGGTGTTGGTCGTTGCTCGTGTTGGTCACTGTTGGAGTTGGTCACTGGTGATGTTAGTCACTGGAGGTGTTGGTCACTGTTGGTGTTCGCTGTTGTTGTTGTTCGCTGTTGGTGTTAGTCGCTGTTGGTGTTGTTCGCTGTTGGTGTTGGTCACTGTTGGTGTAGTTCGCTGTTGGTGTTGGTCACTGTTGGTGTTGTTCGCTGTTGGTGTTAGTCGCTGTTGGTGTTGTTCGCTGTTGGTGTTGGTCACTGTTGGTGTTGGTCACTGGTGGTGTTGGTCACGGTTGGTGTTGGTCACTGTTGGTGTTGTTCGCTGTTGATGTTGGTCTCTGTTGGTGTTGGTCACTGTTGGTGTTGTTTGCTGTTGGTGTTGGTCACTCTTGGTGTTTTTCACTCTTGGTGTTGGTCCCTGTTGGTGTTGTTTACTGTTTGTGTTGGTCACTGTTGGTGTTGTTTACTGTTTGTGTTGGTCACTGTTTGTGTTGGTCACTGTTGGTGTTGTTCGCTGTTGGTGTTGGTCACTGTTGGTGTTGTTCGCTGTTGGTATTGGTCACTGTTGGTGTTGTTCGCTGTTGGTGTTGTTCGCTGTTGGTGTTCATCACTGTTGGTGTTTTTCGCTGTTGGTGTTGGTCGATGGTGGTGTTGGTCATTGGTGGTGTTGGTCACTGTTGGTGTTGGTCACTGTTGGTGTTTGTCACTGTTAGTGTTGGTCACTGCTGGTGTTGGTCACTGTTAGTGTTGGTCACTGTTGGTGTTGGTCACTGTTAGTGTTGGCCACTATTGGTGTTGTTCGCTGTTGGTGTTGGACACTGTTGGTGTTGTTCGATGTTGGTGTTGGTCACTGGTGGTGTTGTTTGCTGTTGGTGTTATTCATTGTTGGTGTTGTTTGCTGTTGGTGTTGGTCACTGTTGGTGTTGTTCGCTGTTGGCGTTGGACACTGTTGGTGTTGCTCGCTGTTGGTGTTGGTCACTGTTGGTGTTGGTCACTGGTGGTGGTGTTGGTCGCTGGGGGTGCTGGTCAAAGTTGGTGTTTGTCACTGTTAGTGTTGATCACTGCTGGTGTTGGTCACTGTTAGTGTTGGTCACTGTTGGTGTATGTCACTGTTAGTTTTGGCCACTATTGGTGTTGCTCGCTGTAGGTGTTGGCCACTGTTGGTGTTGGTCACTGGTGGTGGTGTTGGTCGCTGGTGGTGCTGGTCACTGTTGGTGTTTGTCACTGTTAGTGTTGGTCACTGTTAGTGTTGGTCACTGGTAGTGTTGGTCGCTGCTAGTGTTGGTCACTGGTGGTGATGGTCACTGTTGGTGTTGTTCACTAGTGGTTTTGGTCACTGATGGTGTTGGTCAGTGTTCATGTTGTTTGCTGTTGGAGCTAATCTCTGTTGGTGTTGGTGTTGTTTGCTGTTGGAGCTGATCTCTGTTGGTGTTGGCCACTGTTGGTGTTGATCGCTGTTGGTGTTAATCACTGTTGGTGTTATTTGCTGTTGGTGTTGGTCACTGTTGGTGTTGTTCGCTGTTGGTGTTGGTCAATGTTGGTGTTGTTTGCTGTTGGTGTTGTTTGCTGTTGGTGTTAGTCATTGTTGGCGTTGTTCGCTGTTGGTGTACGTCACTGTTGGTGTTGTTCACTGTTGGTGTTGGACACTTGGTGAAGTTCGCTGTTGGTGTTGGTCACTGTTGCTGTTGTTCGCTGTTGGAGTTGGTCACTGTTGGTGTTGGTCATTGTTGGTGTTGGTCACTGTTCGTGTTGTTCACTGTTGGTGTTGGCCACTATTGGTGTTGTTCGCTGTTGGTGTTGGTCCCTGGTGGTGTTGGTCACTGTTGGTGTTGGTCACTGTTGGTGTTGGTCACTGTTGGTGTTGGTCACTGTTGGTGTTGGTCACTGCTGGTGTTGGTCAGTGTTGGTGTTTTTCGCTGTTGGTGTTGGACACCGTTGGTGTTGTTCGCTGTTGGTGTTGGTCACTGTTGGTGTTGGTCACTGTTGGTGTTCGTCACTGTTGGTGTTAGTCGATGGTGGTGTTGGTCACTGGTGGTGTTGGTCACTGTTGGTTTTGTTCACTGTTGGTGTTTGGCACTGTTAGTGTTGGTCACTGCTGGTGTTGATCACTGTTAGTGTTGGTCACTGTTGGTGTTGGTCACGGTTTGTGTTGGTCACTGTTAGTGTTGGCTACTATTGGTGTTGTTCGCTGTTTCTTGAAATTATCTTGAGATTATCTTGAGATGATTTCGGGGCTTTTTAGTGTCCCCGCGGCCCGGTCCTCGACCAGGCCTCCACCCCAAGGAAGCAGCCCGTGACAGCTGACTGACACCCAGGTACCTATTTACTGCTAGGTAACAGGGGCATTCAGGGTGAAAGAAACTTTGCTCATTTGTTTCTGCCTCGTGCGGGAATCGAACCCGCGCCACAGAATCACGAGTCCTGCGCGCTATCCATGTTGGTGTTGGTCACTGTTGGTTTTGTTTGGTGATGGTCACTGGTGGTGTTGTTTGATGTTGGTGTTATTCACTGTTGGTGTTGTTCGCTGTTGGTGTTGGTCACTCTTGGTGTTGGTCACTGTTGGTGTTGGTCACTGTTAGTGTTGGTTACTGTTGGTGTGGGTCACTGTTAGTGTTGGTCACTGGTGTTGATGGTCATTGTTGGTGTTGGTCACTGTTGGTGTTGTTCACTGTTGGTGTTGGTCACTGTTGGTGTTGTTTGCTGTTGGTGTTGGTCACTGGTGGTGTTGGTCACTGTTGGTGTTGGTCACTGCTGGTGTTGTTCGCTGTTGGTGTTGGTCACTGTTGGTGTTGGTCACTGGTGGTGGTGTTGGTCGCTGGTAGTGTTGGTCACTGGTGGTGTTGGTCATTGTTGGTGTTGGTCACTGTTGGTGTTTGTCACTGTTAGTGTTGGTCACTGCTGGTGTTGGTCACTGTTAGTTTTGGCCACTGTTGGTGTTGGTCACTGTTGGTGTTGGTCACTGGTGGTGTTGGTCACTGTTGGTGTTTGTCACTGTTAGTGTTGGTCACTGTTAGTGTTGGTCACTGGTGGTGTTGGTCGCTGCTAGTGTTGGTCACTGGTGGTGTTGGTCACTGTTGGTGTTGTTCACTAGTGGTGTTGGTCACTGTTGGTGTGGGTCACTGTTGGTGTTGGTCACTGTTCATGTTGTTTGCTGTTGGAGCTGGTCTCTGTTGGTGTTGGTCATTGTTGCTGTTGGTCACTGTTGGTGTTGTTCACTGTTAGTGTTGGCTACTATTGGTTTTATTAGCAGTTGGTGTTGGCCACTGTTGGTGTTGATCGCTGTTGGTGTTAGTCACTGTTGGTGTTGTTTGCTGTTGGGGTTGGTCACTGTTGGTGTTGTTCACTGTTGGTGTTGGACACTGTTGTTGATGTTCGCTGTTGGAGTTGGTCACTGTTGGTATTGGTCACTGTTGGTGTTGGTCACTGTTCGTGTTGTTCACTGTTGGTGTTGGCCACTATTGGTGTTGTTCGCTGTTGGTGTTGGTCCCTGGTAGTGTTGGTCACTGTTGGTGTTGGTCACTGTTGGTGTTGGTCACTGTTCGTGTTGTTCACTGTTGGTGTTGGGCACTATTGGTGATGTTCGCTGTTGGTGTTGGTCACTGTTGCTGTTGTTCGCTGTTGGAGTTGGTCACTGTTGGTGTTGGTCACTGTTGGTGTTGGTCACTGTTCATGTTGTTCACTGTTGGTGTTGGCCACTATTGGTGTTGTTTGCTGTTGGTGTTGGTCACTGTTGTTGTTGGTCACTGATGGTGTTTTTCGCTGTTGGTGTTGATCACTGTTGGTGTTGGTCACTGTTAGTGTTCGTCACTGTTGGTGTTAGTCGATGGTGGTGTTGGTCACTGGTGGTGTTGGTCACTGTTGGTTTTGTTCACTGTTGGTGTTTGGCACTGTTAGTGTTGGTCACTGCTGGTGTTGGTCACTGTTAGTGTTGGTCACTGTTGGTGTTGGTCACGGTTTGTGTTGGTCACTGTTAGTGTTGGCTACTATTGGTGTTGTTCGCTGTTGGCGTTGGCCACTGTTGTTTTTGTTTGCTGTTGGTGTTGTTCACTGTTGGTGTTGTTCACTGGTGGTGTTGTTTGCTGTTGGTGTTATGCACTGTTGGTATTGTTCGCTGTTGGTGTTGGTCACTGTTGGTTTTGTTTGCTGTTGGTGTTATTCACTGTTGGTGTTGTTCACTGGTGGTGTTGTTTGCTGTTGGTGTTATGCACTGTTGGTATTGTTCGCTGTTGGTGTTGGTCACTGTTGGTTTTGTTTGCTGTTGGTGTTATTCACTGTTGGTGTTGTTCGCTGTTGGTGTTGGTCACTGTTGGTGTTGGTCACTGTTGGTCACTGTTAGTGTTGGTCACTGGTGGTGATGGTCACTGTTGGTGTTGGTCACTGTTGGTGTTGTTCACTGTTGATGTTGGTAGTAGTAGGGAGTAAGACGCACAGGTCATTTTTTTTTGGGGGGGGCGGAGGACCCCTGTGCGGTGTAAGACGCACAGGTAATTTTTTTTTTTTGGGCGGAGGACCCCTGTGCGGTGTAAGACGCACAGGTAATTTTTTTTTTTTTTGGGCGGAGGACCCCTGTGCGGTGTAAGACGCACAGGTAATTTTTTTTCTGTGCAAAATATCGTGTCTGTAAGCCAGGGTTTTCAGGTAAATTTTGTCAGTCACAGATTTTAGATGTATGGAATTCTTATGAGAAAAATAATTTCCGAGACTTAGAAGTTTGTTAAGGGCTTATGGGAGAAATTCAAGTAACGTATGTAGCTCTTTAGGGTTTCCAGGATAACTCTACGGACATATTTTACATGTTTTCAACTTACAAATATCGTCTATGTAAACCATAGTTTTCATATAAATTTAGAAAATCACTTGTGTAAGTCAGGGTTTTCAGGTATCATACCTCACACCCCCTCCCTCCCCCCCTTACCTCGCAATCTCTCGCGTCACCTTTATTTACCTTACGCCTGGCCAGCCAGATGCTTCGTGTAGGTCTCCTCTTATCATATCTTATCTTTTCTTCTCCATAATATCTGGACCGTCCCTCCTCTCTCTCTCCTTTCATTTAGTTCAGCTATTTTCCAACATCGTATGTTTGCTCCTTTTCATTAAGCAAGTCAGTTTTACACAAATAAATCGTGTTAGTAAGCATGTTCTAGCTCACGTTCCCCCGCCTTAGTCCCCTGTCGTATAATGAATACTATCATTCCAATCCCTCTAAAATTTAAAAATAATCATATTTCAAACGTAGTTCAATACAGTAATTTAGTTACCAAGCTCCAGCGCTTGTCCTCCGCCTTAGCTCTCTCGTATCTTCGTTAGTAACAGTCCAATTTCCCTGAAATTTTTACCCTCTGTATTTCAGGCACCGTAAATAAGATCAAATCAGTTATCGAGCTCCAGCTCTCGTCCCCGCCTTAGTTCTCTTTCGTATCTTTTAAATAACCCATCAATTTCCCTGAAATTTTTACCCTCTGTATTTCAGGCACCGTAAATAAGATCAAAATAGTTATCGAGCTCCAGCTCTCGTCCTCCACCTTAGTTCATTTGTACAAGATCGTTAGTAACAGATCAATTTTCCCCGAAATTTAAAGCAGACATACTTCAAAGTTAGTAAATAAGATCAAGTCAGTTACTGAGCTCCAGCTCTCGTCCCCACCTTAGTTCTCTTTCGTATCTTTGTAAATAACCCATCAATTTCCCTGAAATTTTTACCCTCTGTATTTCAGACATAGTAAATATGAAGTAAACAAATATAAAACTCTAGCTCTTATCCTCTGTCCAAGTTCACTCATGTAAATTCATTACTCTCAGTCCAAATCCCCCTGAGATTTAAACACCCAACTACATTTTCAGACATAGTAAATAAAAGCCAGTTCAGTTATCAAGTTTCAACTCTTGTCCCCCCAGCTTAGTTCATTTTGTACAAGTTCTTTATTTTCCAACTAAATCACCCTAAGATTTAAGATCACCTTATTTTCTAACGTAGTAAAATTAATCTGGACATTAACCAAGCTCCATTTTCTCAGCCTTAGATCATCAGACATAAATATATTCCATCAAGTCCGTCTCCAGCCTAACTCTTATCCGAGTACACACATAACCCCAACCTGTGTAATTATCTTTCACCCCCTCCCACCTTCCTCCATCTCATCTCATCTCACCTTACCCTTTCCCTCCCTTACCTTCTCATCCCCAACGTATCCAAACCTTCAATAATCATACTGTATTTGCATATTTTCTCTATATTCACTGTGTTCTTCGTATTCTCATCCGTGTTCACTCCATGTTCTTCAAATGTTCACAGTCCCATTCAGTTCATATTTTCACAAGTATCTCCATTTTTTCTGTAATCTTTCTCTTAGTCTCATTATGTTCTCTACAAATTCTAGTCATATTTTCTATGTTTTCATGTTCATCACATGTTCTCTTTACAACTTTTATACTCAATATTCATGCTAACTTCCATATTTTTGTGTTCTTTGTCAATATTCATGTTCCTCTACAAGTTCATATTCCCTGCATGTTCACTCTATTCATCAACTTTTTCTTACATGTTTTCTGTGTTCACCGTATGTTCACTGTGTTCATTCCCTTACTTAACCTCAATTTTTTTTATGTTCTTTGTTTCTTCCATTCACTAACTAGTTCTTTGTCAAATATTAGCATCGGCAATACAGTTTCCTCAACAATTTTAGTCACCAAGTTTTTATTTGCAAAAACTATGTCAAAGTAATTCTCGTAGTCAACTTAATAGTTCTACCAGCCATGTTCTTAAACAAATCTACACTTTATTCAGTTCCAAATTTACAAAGACAAACCTTTCTTGTAACTTCTTAACTAAAAATCTTTCACCAATCAACTGAAACATAGTCACTTTCCTCATTTCTCAACTAACTTATTATCCAATCAACCAAAAATTGTCAAAGGAATCTTTCCAACACTGTTCATAACTAAACTTATTCCCTAGTCATCAGAAAATAACCGTGTTCTTCATGTTTTGTCTTTTTGCTTAACTAAAATTATGTTTTGTCAAGTAAGAAAAAATAACCAAAGATATCTTTCATCGCTGTTCTTAACTGACATTATACTTTGGGGAGCACAAAAATAGTCTCCCTCGTCATGTTTTGTCTTTTTCCTTAACTAAAGTATTCATCAGTCAACTAAAAAATAGTTGCTTCATCATGTTTCCTTGTCATTTCTTAACTGAAATATCACTTCTCTCATTTAAAATAGTCATGTGTAGCCTCTTTCCAACACTGTTCTTAACTAAAGTAACCTTTCACTTCTCTAGAATAGTCATATTCGTCATTGTTCCTAACTAAAATTATATGTCGTTAAGTAAGAAATATAGTCAAAGACTCTCTTCGAGACATCAAGGACTTACTCAAAGACATCAAAGTTGCACTCAAAGACATCCTTTGAGACATCAAAGACATCCTTTAAGACTTCAATGGGACTCTTCGAGATATCAAAAGACACTCTCAAACACTCAAAAATTTACTTGCATCCTCAAAGTTAATCTCAGAGGCATAAAAGTTATTCTCGGAGCTATCAAAATTAATCTCTAAAACAACAAAAGTTAATCTCTGTCATCAAAGTTGATCTGCAAGATATCTTCGAGACATCAAAGTTACTTTTCATTACATCAAAGACGCATTCAAATACTACCCATGTTCTCAGAAGTCATTCTCAAAGTCATCAAAGTTATTCAAAGAGCTAACAAAAGTTATTCTCAGAGTCACTTTCGTTCTTCAGAGAAACTTTCCAAAACATCTTCGTTCATCAAAGTTATTCTCAGAGTTAACAAAGGTAATCTCTAACTCACTCTCGTTCATCAAAGTTGTTTCAAAGACATCAAAGTTAATCTCAGAGTTATCCAAAGATATTCTCATGTCCACAAAAGTTATTCACAGAGTCATCAAAGTTAATCTAAGACATCATTTTTCATCAAAGATATTCTCTCTAAACCATCAATGTTCTTCTCTAAGACATAAAAGTTATTCTCAGAGTCACCTTCGTTCTTCAGAGAAACTTTCCAAAACATCTTCGTTCATAAAAGTTATTCTCAGAGACATCTAAAGTTAATCTTAGAGTTATCAAATGTAATCTCTAACTCACTTTTGGTCATTAAAGTTAATTTCTATATTATAAAAGTTTGTCTCAGAGACATGTAAAGTTAATCTTAGAGTTAACAAAGGTAATCTCTAACTCACTCTCGTTCGTCAAAGTTGTTTCAAAGACATCAAAGTTATTCTCAGAGTTATCCAAAGATATTCTCATGTCCACAAAAGTTATTCTGAGCTATCAAAGTTAATCTCAGACATCTTCATTCATAAAGTTATTCTCAGTCATGAAATGTTATTCTCTAAGTAACTTTCCGTTCATCAAAGATATTCTCTAAGTCCTGAAAGTTATTCACAGAGTCATCAAAGTTATTCTGTAACTCACTTTTGTTCATTAAAGTTAATTTCTATGTTATAAAGTTATTCTCAGAGCTAACAAAATACTACTCATGTTCTCAGAAGTCATTCTCAAACTCATCAAAGTTATTCTCAGAGTCATCAAAAGTTGTTCTCTAAAACATCAATGTTGCTATCTAAGACATCAAAGATGTTCTCTAAATCATAAAAGTTAATCTTAACTCACCTTCGTTCATTAGAGAAACTTTCCAATCCATATTCGTTGACCAGAGTTATTCTCAGAGTCATCAAAGCGATCTCTAATTCATCTTCGTTCTCCAAAAGTTGTTCTCTAAGACACCTTCATTCATCAAAGAAACTCTCCTTCTTCCATCATGTTATTCTTTAAGACATCTTCAGTCATAAAATTTTCTCCCCAAAATGTAACTAGTTCAGCTTTTCATACCAAGCCTGCACTTGTTAAAATATATTTTCGCAGTCACTTTACCCTAAAACTGTTCTCTGAACTATCCTAACTTAACTTACCTTACCTTACCTATCTTACCTAACTTTACCTATCTTACCTAACTTAACCTGCATAACCTAACTTTACCTATCCTAACCTAACTTACCTTACCTTACCTATCTTACCTAACTTTACCTATCTTACCTAACTTACCTTACCTTACCTATCTTAACCTGCTTAACCTATCTTACCTAACTTAACCTGCATAACCTAACTTTACCTATCCTAACCTAACTTACCTTACCTTACCTATCTTACCTAACTTTACCTATCTTACCTAACTTAACCTGCATAACCTAACTTTACCTATCCTAACCTAACTTACCTTACCTTACCTATCTTACCTAACTTTACATGAATATGAGACACTGATTGACGAAACACAAAAGACAAGAAGGAATACTTATGTAAGTTAGAGCATGTCTGGTTGGACTAGATAAGTTAGGATACATCAGTTTGGGAATGTAAGAATAAGTTAGGTAAGACAAGTTAGGTTAGGATAGGTAAGACAAGTTATATAAGTTAGGTTAAGCAGGTTAAGTTAGGTAAGGTAAGGAAAGTTATGTTAGGATAGGTAAAGTTAGGTTATGCAGGTTAAGTTAGGTAAGATAGGTTAAGCAGGTTAAGATAGGTAAGGTAAGGTAAGTTAGGTTAAGTTAGGTAAGTTAGGTTAAGTTATGTAAGTTAGGTTAAGCAGGTTAAGTTATGTAAGTTAGGTTAAGTTATGTAAGTTAGGTTAAACAGGTTAAGTTATGTAAGTTAGGTTAAGTTATGTAAGTTAGGTTAAGCAGGTTAAGTTAGGTAAGGTAAGGAAAGTTATGTTAGGATAGGTAAAGTTAGGTTATGCAGGTTAAGTTAGGTAAGATAGGTTAAGCAGGTTAAGATAGGTAAGGTAAGGTAAGTTAGGTAAGATAGGTAAAGTTAGGTAAGATAGGTAAGGTAAGGTAAGTTAGGTTAGGATAGGTAAAGTTAGGTTATGCAGGTTAAGTTAGGTAAGATAGGTAAAGTTAGGTAAGATAGGTAAGGTAAGGTAAGTTAGGTTAGGATAGGTAAAGTTAGGTTATGCAGGTTAAGTTAGGTAAGATAGGTAAAGTTAGGTAAGATAGGTAAGGTAAGGTAAGTTAGGTTAGGATAGGTAAAGTTAGGTTATGCAGGTTAAGTTAGGTAAGATAGGTTAAGCAGGTTAAGATAGGTAAGGTAAGGTAAGTTAGGTAAGATAGGTAAAGTTAGGTAAGATAGGTAAGGTAAGGTAAGTTAGGTTAGGATAGGTAAAGTTAGGTTATGCAGGTTAAGTTAGGTAAGATAGGTAAAGTTAGGTAAGATAGGTAAGGTAAGGTAAGTTAAGTTAGGATAGTTCAGAGAACAGTTTTAGGGTAAAGTGACTGCGAAAATATATTTTAACAAGTGCAGGCTTGGTATGAAAAGCTGAACTAGTTACATTTTGGGGAGAAAATTTTATGACTGAAGATGTCTTAAAGAATAACATGATGGAAGAAGGAGAGTTTCTTTGATGAATGAAGGTGTCTTAGAGAACAACTTTTGGAGAACGAAGATGAATTAGAGATCGCTTTGATGACTCTGAGAATAACTCTGGTCAACGAATATGGATTGGAAAGTTTCTCTAATGAACGAAGGTGAGTTAAGATTAACTTTTATGATTTAGAGAACATCTTTGATGTCTTAGATAGCAACATTGATGTTTTAGAGAACAACTTTTGATGACTCTGAGAATAACTTTGATGAGTTTGAGAATGACTTCTGAGAACATGAGTAGTATTTTGTTAGCTCTGAGAATAACTTTATAACATAGAAATTAACTTTAATGAACAAAAGTGAGTTACAGAATAACTTTGATGAC
Source organism: Procambarus clarkii (assembly GCF_040958095.1). NCBI lineage: Eukaryota > Metazoa > Arthropoda > Malacostraca > Decapoda > Cambaridae > Procambarus > Procambarus clarkii. Next base: position 9,318,965 of record NC_091167.1, read on the forward strand.
TCTGTGAATAACTTTCAGGACTTAGAGAATATCTTTGATGAACGGAAAGTTACTTAGAGAATAACATTTCATGACTGAGAATAACTTTATGAATGAAGATGTCTGAGATTAACTTTGATAGCTCAGAATAACTTTTGTGGACATGAGAATATCTTTGGATAACTCTGAGAATAACTTTGATGTCTTTGAAACAACTTTGACGAACGAGAGTGAGTTAGAGATTACCTTTGTTAACTCTAAGATTAACTTTACATGTCTCTGAGACAAACTTTTATAATATAGAAATTAACTTTAATGACCAAAAGTGAGTTAGAGATTACATTTGATAACTCTAAGATTAACTTTAGATGTCTCTGAGAATAACTTTTATGAACGAAGATGTTTTGGAAAGTTTCTCTGAAGAACGAAGGTGACTCTGAGAATAACTTTTATGTCTTAGAGAAGAACATTGATGGTTTAGAGAGAATATCTTTGATGAAAAATGATGTCTTAGATTAACTTTGATGACTCTGTGAATAACTTTTGTGGACATGAGAATATCTTTGGATAACTCTGAGATTAACTTTGATGTCTTTGAAACAACTTTGATGAACGAGAGTGAGTTAGAGATTACCTTTGTTAACTCTGAGAATAACTTTGATGAACGAAGATGTTTTGGAAAGTTTCTCTGAAGAACGAAAGTGACTCTGAGAATAACTTTTGTTAGCTCTTTGAATAACTTTGATGACTTTGAGAATGACTTCTGAGAACATGGGTAGTATTTGAATGCGTCTTTGATGTAATGAAAAGTAACTTTGATGTCTCGAAGATATCTTGCAGATCAACTTTGATGACAGAGATTAACTTTTGTTGTTTTAGAGATTAATTTTGATAGCTCCGAGAATAACTTTTATGCCTCTGAGATTAACTTTGAGGATGCAAGTAAATTTTTGAGTGTTTGAGAGTGTCTTTTGATATCTCGAAGAGTCCCATTGAAGTCTTAAAGGATGTCTTTGATGTCTCAAAGGATGTCTTTGAGTGCAACTTTGATGTCTTTGAGTAAGTCCTTGATGTCTCGAAGAGAGTCTTTGACTATATTTCTTACTTAACGACATATAATTTTAGTTAGGAACAATGACGAATATGACTATTCTAGAGAAGTGAAAGGTTACTTTAGTTAAGAACAGTGTTGGAAAGAGGCTACACATGACTATTTTAAATGAGAGAAGTGATATTTCAGTTAAGAAATGACAAGGAAACATGATGAAGCAACTATTTTTTAGTTGACTGATGAATACTTTAGTTAAGGAAAAAGACAAAACATGACGAGGGAGACTATTTTTGTGCTCCCCAAAGTATAATGTCAGTTAAGAACAGCGATGAAAGATATCTTTGGTTATTTTTTCTTACTTGACAAAACATAATTTTAGTTAAGCAAAAAGACAAAACATGAAGAACACGGTTATTTTCTGATGACTAGGGAATAAGTTTAGTTATGAACAGTGTTGGAAAGATTCCTTTGACAATTTTTGGTTGATTGGATAATAAGTTAGTTGAGAAATGAGGAAAGTGACTATGTTTCAGTTGATTGGTGAAAGATTTTTAGTTAAGAAGTTACAAGAAAGGTTTGTCTTTGTAAATTTGGAACTGAATAAAGTGTAGATTTGTTTAAGAACATGGCTGGTAGAACTATTAAGTTGACTACGAGAATTACTTTGACATAGTTTTTGCAAATAAAAACTTGGTGACTAAAATTGTTGAGGAAACTGTATTGCCGATGCTAATATTTGACAAAGAACTAGTTAGTGAATGGAAGAAACAAAGAACATAAAAAAAATTGAGGTTAAGTAAGGGAATGAACACAGTGAACATACGGTGAACACAGAAAACATGTAAGAAAAAGTTGATGAATAGAGTGAACATGCAGGGAATATGAACTTGTAGAGGAACATGAATATTGACAAAGAACACAAAAATATGGAAGTTAGCATGAATATTGAGTATAAAAGTTGTAAAGAGAACATGTGATGAACATGAAAACATAGAAAATATGACTAGAATTTGTAGAGAACATAATGAGACTAAGAGAAAGATTACAGAAAAAATGGAGATACTTGTGAAAATATGAACTGAATGGGACTGTGAACATTTGAAGAACATGGAGTGAACACGGATGAGAATACGAAGAACACAGTGAATATAGAGAAAATATGCAAATACAGTATGATTATTGAAGGTTTGGATACGTTGGGGATGAGAAGGTAAGGGAGGGAAAGGGTAAGGTGAGATGAGATGAGATGGAGGAAGGTGGGAGGGGGTGAAAGATAATTACACAGGTTGGGGTTATGTGTGTACTCGGATAAGAGTTAGGCTGGAGACGGACTTGATGGAATATATTTATGTCTGATGATCTAAGGCTGAGAAAATGGAGCTTGGTTAATGTCCAGATTAATTTTACTACGTTAGAAAATAAGGTGATCTTAAATCTTAGGGTGATTTAGTTGGAAAATAAAGAACTTGTACAAAATGAACTAAGCTGGGGGACAAGAGTTGAAACTTGATAACTGAACTGGTTTTTATTTACTATGTCTGAAAATGTAGTTGGGTGTTTAAATCTCAGGGGGATTTGGACTGAGAGTAATGAATTTACATGAGTGAACTTGGACAGAGGATAAGAGCTAGAGTTTTATATTTGTTTACTTCATATTTACTATGTCTGAAATACAGAGGGTAAAAATTTCAGGGAAATTGATGGGTTATTTACAAAGATACGAAAGAGAACTAAGGTGGGGACGAGAGCTGGAGCTCAGTAACTGACTTGATCTTATTTACTAACTTTGAAGTATGTCTGCTTTAAATTTCGGGGAAAATTGATCTGTTACTAACGATCTTGTACAAATGAACTAAGGTGGAGGACGAGAGCTGGAGCTCGATAACTATTTTGATCTTATTTACGGTGCCTGAAATACAGAGGGTAAAAATTTCAGGGAAATTGATGGGTTATTTAAAAGATACGAAAGAGAACTAAGGCGGGGACAAGAGCTGGAGCTCGATAACTGATTTGATCTTATTTACGGTGCCTGAAATACAGAGGGTAAAAATTTCAGGGAAATTGGACTATTACTAACGAAGATACGAGAGAGCTAAGGCGGAGGACAAGCGCTGGAGCTTGGTAACTAAATTACTGTATTGAACTACGTTTGAAATATGATTATTTTTAAATTTTAGAGGGATTGGAATGATAGTATTCATTATACGACAGGGGACTAAGGCGGGGGAACGTGAGCTAGAACATGCTTACTAACACGATTTATTTGTGTAAAACTGACTTGCTTAATGAAAAGGAGCAAACATACGATGTTGGAAAATAGCTGAACTGAATGAAAGGAGAGAGAGAGGAGGGACGGTCCAGATATTATGGAGAAGAAAAGATAAGATATGATAAGAGGAGACCTACACGAAGCATCTGGCTGGCCGGGCGTAAGGTAAATAAAGGTGACGCGAGAGATTGCGAGGTAAGGGGGGGAGGGAGGGGGTGTGAGGTATGATACCTGAAAACCCTGACTTACACAAGTGATTTTCTAAATTTATATGAAAACTATGGTTTACATAGACGATATTTGTAAGTTGAAAACATGTAAAATATGTCCGTAGAGTTATCCTGGAAACCCTAAAGAGCTACATACGTTACTTGAATTTCTCCCATAAGCCCTTAACAAACTTCTAAGTCTCGGAAATTATTTTTCTCATAAGAATTCCATACTTCTAAAATCTGTGACTGACAAAATTTACCTGAAAACCCTGGCTTACAGACACGATATTTTGCACAGAAAAAAAAATTACCTGTGCGTCTTACACCGCACAGGGGTCCTCCGCCCAAAAAAAAAAAAAATTACCTGTGCGTCTTACACCGCACAGGGGTCCTCCGCCCCAAAAAAAAAATGACCTGTGCGTCTTACTCCCTACTACTACCAACATCAACAGTGAACAACACCAACAGTGACCAACACCAACAGTGACCATCACCACCAGTGACCAACACAAACAGTGACCAACACCAACAGTGACCAACACTAACAGTGACCAACACCAACAGTGACCAACACCAACAGCGAACAACACCAACAGTGAATAACACCAACAGCAAACAACACCACCAGTGAACAACACCAACAGCAAACAAAACCAACAGTGACCAACACCAACAGCGAACAATACCAACAGTGCATAACACCAACAGCAAACAACACCACCAGTGAACAACACCAACAGCAAACAAAAACAACAGTGGCTAACGCCAACAGCGAACAACACCAATAGTAGCCAACACTAACAGTGACCAACACAAACCGTGACCAACACCAACAGTGACCAACACTAACAGTGACCAACACCAGCAGTGACCAACACTAACAGTGCCAAACACCAACAGTGAACAAAACCAACAGTGACAAACACCACCAGTGACCAACACCACCATCGACTAACACCAACAGTGACGAACACTAACAGTGACCAACACCAACAGTGATCAACACCAACAGCGAAAAACACCATCAGTGACCAACACCAACAGTGACCAACACCAACAGCAAACAACACCAATAGTGGCCAACACCAACAGTGAACAACACGAACAGTGACCAACACCAACAGTGACCAACACCAACAGTGACCAACTTCAACAGCGAACAACAGCAACAGTGACCAACACCAACAGCGAACATCACCAATAGTGCCCAACACCAACAGTGAACAACACGAACAGTGACCAACACCAACAGTGACCAACACCAACAGTGACCAACACTACCAGGGACCAACACCAACAGCGAACAACACCAATAGTGGCCAACACCAACAGTGAACAACACGAACAGTGACCAACACCAACAGTGACCAATACCAACAGTGACCAACTTCAACAGCGAACATCAACAACAGTGACCAACCCCAACAGCAAACAACACCAACAGTGACTAACACCAACAGTGAACAACACCAACAGTGACCAACAGCAACAATGACCAACACCAACAGAGACCAGCTCCAACAGCAAACAACATGAACAGTGACCAACACCAACAGTGACCCACACCAACAGTGACCAACACCACTAGTGAACAACACCAACAGTGACCAACACCACCAGTGACCAACACTAGCAGCGACCAACACCACCAGTGACCAACACTAACAGTGACCAACACTAACAGTGACAAACACCAACAGTGACCAACACCACCAGTGACCAACACCAACAGTGACCAACACCAACAGTGGCCAAAACCAACAGTGACCAACACCAGCAGTGACCAACACTAACAGTGACAAACACCAACAGTGACCAACACCAACAATGACCAACACCACCAGTGACCAACACTACCAGCGACCAACACCACCACCAGTGACCAACACCAACAGTGACCAACACCAACAGCGAACAACACCAGCAGTGACCAACACCAACAGTGACCAACACCACCAGTGACCAACACCAACAGCAAACAACACCAACAGTGACCAACACCAACAGTGACCAACACCAACAGTGAACAACACCAACAATGACCATCAACACCAGTGGCCAACACTAACAGTGACCCACACCAACAGTAACCAACACTAACAGTGACCAACACCAACAGTGACCAACACCAAGAGTGACCAACACCAACAGCGAACAAAACCAACAGTGACCAACACCAACATGGATAGCGCGCAGGACTCGTGATTCTGTGGCGCGGGTTCGATTCCCGCACGAGGCAGAAACAAATGAGCAAAGTTTCTTTCACCCTGAATGCCCCTGTTACCTAGCAGTAAATAGGTACCTGGGTGTCAGTCAGCTGTCACGGGCTGCTTCCTGGGGGTGGAGGCCTGGTCGAGGACCGGGCCGCGGGGACACTAAAAAGCCCCGAAATCATCTCAAGATAATCTCAAGATAATTTCAAGAAACAGCGAACAACACCAATAGTAGCCAACACTAACAGTGACCAACACAAACCGTGACCAACACCAACAGTGACCAACACTAACAGTGATCAACACCAGCAGTGACCAACACTAACAGTGCCAAACACCAACAGTGAACAAAACCAACAGTGACCAACACCACCAGTGACCAACACCACCATCGACTAACACCAACAGTGACGAACACCAACAGTGACCAACACCAACAGTGACCAACACCAACAGCGAACAACACCAACGGTGTCCAACACCAACAGCGAAAAACACCAACACTGACCAACACCAGCAGTGACCAACACCAACAGTGACCAACACCAACAGTGACCATCACCACCAGTGACCAACACTAACAGTGACCAACACCAACAGTGACCAACACTAACAGTGACCAACACCAACAGTGACCAACACCAACAGCGAACAACACCAACAGTGAATAACACCAACAGCAAACAACACCACCAGTGAACAACACCAACAGCAAACAAAACCAACAGTGACCAACACCAACAGCGAACAATACCAACAGTGCATAACACCAACAGCAAACAACACCACCAGTGAACAACACCAACAGCAAACAAAAACAACAGTGGCTAACGCCAACAGCGAACAACACCAATAGTAGCCAACACTAACAGTGACCAACACAAACCGTGACCAACACCAACAGTGACCAACACTAACAGTGACCAACACCAGCAGTGACCAACACTAACAGTGCCAAACACCAACAGTGAACAAAACCAACAGTGACCAACACCACCAGTGACCAACACCACCATCGACTAACACCAACAGTGACGAACACTAACAGTGACCAACACCAACAGTGATCAACACCAACAGCGAAAAACACCATCAGTGACCAACACCAACAGTGACCAACACCAACAGCAAACAACACCAATAGTGGCCAACACCAACAGTGAACAACACGAACAGTGACCAACACCAACAGTGACCAACACCAACAGTGACCAACTTCAACAGCGAACAACAGCAACAGTGACCAACACCAACAGCGAACATCACCAATAGTGCCCAACACCAACAGTGAACAACACGAACAGTGACCAACACCAACAGTGACCAACACCAACAGTGACCAACACTACCAGGGACCAACACCAACAGCGAACAACACCAATAGTGGCCAACACCAACAGTGAACAACACGAACAGTGACCAACACCAACAGTGACCAATACCAACAGTGACCAACTTCAACAGCGAACATCAACAACAGTGACCAACCCCAACAGCAAACAACACCAACAGTGACTAACACCAACAGTGAACAACACCAACAGTGACCAACAGCAACAATGACCAACACCAACAGAGACCAGCTCCAACAGCAAACAACATGAACAGTGACCAACACCAACAGTGACCCACACCAACAGTGACCAACACCACTAGTGAACAACACCAACAGTGACCAACACCACCAGTGACCAACACTAGCAGCGACCAACACCACCAGTGACCAACACTAACAGTGACCAACACTAACAGTGACAAACACCAACAGTGACCAACACCACCAGTGACCAACACCAACAGTGACCAACACCAACAGTGGCCAAAACCAACAGTGACCAACACCAGCAGTGACCAACACTAACAGTGACAAACACCAACAGTGACCAACACCAACAATGACCAACACCACCAGTGACCAACACTACCAGCGACCAACACCACCACCAGTGACCAACACCAACAGTGACCAACACCAACAGCGAACAACACCAGCAGTGACCAACACCAACAGTGACCAACACCACCAGTGACCAACACCAACAGCAAACAACACCAACAGTGACCAACACCAACAGTGAACAACACCAACAATGACCATCAACACCAGTGACCAACACTAACAGTGACCCACACCAACAGTAACCAACACTAACAGTGACCAACACCAACAGTGACCAACACCAAGAGTGACCAACACCAACAGCGAACAAAACCAACAGTGACCAACACCAACATGGATAGCGCGCAGGACTCGTGATTCTGTGGCGCGGGTTCGATTCCCGCACGAGGCAGAAACAAATGAGCAAAGTTTCTTTCACCCTGAATGCCCCTGTTACCTAGCAGTAAATAGGTACCTGGGTGTCAGTCAGCTGTCACGGGCTGCTTCCTGGGGGTGGAGGCCTGGTCGAGGACCGGGCCGCGGGGACACTAAAAAGCCCCGAAATCATCTCAAGATAATCTCAAGATAATTTCAAGAAACAGCGAACAACACCAATAGTAGCCAACACTAACAGTGACCAACACAAACCGTGACCAACACCAACAGTGACCAACACTAACAGTGATCAACACCAGCAGTGACCAACACTAACAGTGCCAAACACCAACAGTGAACAAAACCAACAGTGACCAACACCACCAGTGACCAACACCACCATCGACTAACACCAACAGTGACGAACACCAACAGTGACCAACACCAACAGTGACCAACACCAACAGCGAACAACACCAACGGTGTCCAACACCAACAGCGAAAAACACCAACACTGACCAACACCAGCAGTGACCAACACCAACAGTGACCAACACCAACAGTGACCAACACCAACAGTGACCAACACCAACAGTGACCAACACCACCAGGGACCAACACCAACAGCGAACAACACCAATAGTGGTCAACACCAACAGTGAACAACACGAACAGTGACCAACACCAACAATGACCAACACCAACAGTGACCAACTCCAACAGCGAACAACAGCAACAGTGACCAACACCAACAGCGAACTTCACCAAGTGTCCAACACCAACAGTGAACAACACCAACAGTGACGTACACCAACAGCGAACAACGCCAACAATGACTAACACCAACAGCAAACAACACCAACAGCAAACAACACCAACAGTGACCAACACCAACAGCGAACAACACCAACAGTGACCAACACCAACAGCAAACAACACCAACAGTGATTAACACCAACAGCGATCAACACCAACAGTGGCCAACACCAACAGAGATCAGCTCCAACAGCAAACAACACCAACAGTGACCAACAGCAACAATGACCAACACCAACAGAGATCAGCTCCAACAGCAAACAACATGAACACTGACCAACACCATCAGTGACCAAAACCACTAGTGAACAACACCAACAGTGACCAACACCACCAGTGACCAACACTAGCAGCGACCAACACTACCAGTGACCAACACTAACAGTGACCAACACTAACAGTGACAAACACCAACAGTGACCAGCACCACCAGCGACCAACACCACCACCAGTGACCAACACCAACAGTGGCCAACACCAACAGCGAGCAACACCAATAGTGGCCAAAACTAACTGTGACATACACCAACAGTGACCAACACTAACAGTGACCAACACCAGCAGTGATCAACACTAACAGTGACAAACACCAACTTTGACCAGCACCACCAGCGACCAACACCACCACCAGTGACCAACACCAACAGTGACCAACACCAACAGCGAGCAACACCAACAGTGTCCAACGCCAACAGCGAACAACACCAACAGTGACCAACACCAACAGCAAACAACACCAACAATGAATAACACCAACAGCAAACAACACCACCAGTGACCAACACCAACATCGAACAACACCAACAGTGTCCAACACCAACAGCGAACAACACCAATAGTGGCCAACACTAACAGTGACCAACACCAACAGTGACCAACACTAACAGTGACCAACACCAGCAGTGACGAACACTAACAGTGACAAACACCAACAGTGACCAACACCAACAGTGACCAACACCACCAATGACCAACACCACCATCGACCAACTCCAACAGCGAAAAACACCAACAGTGATGAACACCAACAGTGACCAATACCAACAGCGAACAACACCAACAGTGACCAACACAAACAGTGACCAACACAAACAGTAAACAACACCAACAGGGACCAACACCAAGAGTGAAAAACACCAACAGCGAACAACACCAACAGCGAACAACACCATCAATGACCAACACCAACAGTGACCAATACCAACAGCAAACAACACCAACAGTGACCAACACAAACAGTGACCAACACAAACAGTAAACAACACCAACAGGGACCAACACCAAGAGTGAAAAACACCAACAGTGACCAACACCAACAGCAAACAACACCAACAGTGACCAACACCAACAGAGACCAACATCAACAGCGAACAACACCAACAGTGACCAACACCAACCGTGACCAACACCACCAGTGACCAACACCAACAGTGACCAACACCAACAGCGAACAACACCAACAGCGACTAACACCAACAGCGAACAACACCAACAGTGACCAACACCAACAGCGAACTACACCAACAGTGACCAACACCAACAGCGAACAACACCAACAGCGACTAACACCAACAGCGAACAACAACAACAGCGAACACCAACAGTGACCAACACCTCCAGTGACTAACATCACCAGTGACCAACTCCAACAGTGACCAACACGAGCAACGACCAACACCAACAGTGACCAACACCACCAGTGACCATCACCACCAGTGACCAACACCAGCAGCGACCAACACCAACAGGGACAAACACCAACAGTGACTAACAACAACAGCGAACAACACGAACAGTGACCAGCACCAACAGCGAACAACACCAACAGTGACCAACACCAACAGTGAACAACACCACCGGTGACCATCACCACCAGTGACCATCACCAGCAGCGACCAACACCAACAGTGACCAACACCAACAGTGACCAACACCAACAGCAAACAACACCACCAGTGACCATCACCACCAGTGACCATCACCAGCAGCGACCAACACCAACACTGACCAACATTAACAGTGTCCAACACCAACAGTGACAAACTCCAACAGTGACAAACACTAACAGTGAACAACACCAACAGTGACCAACAGCAACAGTGACCAACGCCAACAGCAAACAACACCAACAGTGTCCAACACCAACAGCGAACAACACCAACAGTGACCAACACCAACAGTGGCCAACACCAACAGCGAATAACACCAACAGTGTAAAAAACCAACAGTGAACAACACCAATTTTGACCAACACCAACAGTGACCAACACCATCAGTGAACAACACCAACAGTGAACAACACCAACAGCGAACAACACCAACAGTGACCAACACCAACAGTGAACAACACCAACACCAACAGCGAACAACACCAACACCAACAGCGAACAACACCAACAGTGACCAACAGCAACAGCGACCAACACCAACAGCAAACAACACCAAAAGTGACCAACACCAACAGCAAACAACACCAACAGTGACCAACACCAACAGTGACCAACACCAACAGTGACCAACACCAACAGCAAACAACACCAACAGTGACCAACACCAACAGCGAACAACACCAACAGTGTCCAACAGTGACCAACACCAACAGTGACACACAACAACACCAACAGTGTCCAACTCCAACAGTGAACAACACAAACAGTGACCAACACCAACAGGGAACAACACCAACAGTGACCAACACCAACAGCGACCAACACCAACAGTGACCATTAGCAACAGTAAACAACATCAGCAGTGACCAACACCAGCTATGACCAACACCAACAGTGACCACCACCACCAGTGACCAGCACCAACAGTGACCAACACCAACAGTGACCAACACTAGCAGTGACCAACACCACCAGTGACCAACACAAGCAGTGACCAACAGTGAACCAACACCAACAGTGACCAACACCAGCAGCGATCAACACCAACAGTGACCAACACAAATAGTGACCAACACCAACAGTGACCATCACCAACATTGACCAACACCAGCAGCGACTAACACCAACAGTGACCAACATCAACAGTGAACAACACCACCAGTGACCAACACCAACAGTGACCAACACTAACAGTGACCAACACCACCAGTGACCAACACCAGAAGCGACTAACACCACCAGTGACCAACACTAACAGTGACCAACACTAACAGTGACCAACACCAACAGTGACCAACACCAACAGTGACCAACTTCTGCAGTGACCAACACCAACAGTGACTAACACCAACAGTGACCATCTCCAACAGTAACCAACACCAACAGTGACCAACACCACCAGCGACCAACACCACCACCAGTGACCAACACCAGCAGTGACCAACACCAAATGTGACCAACACCAACCGTGAACAACACCAACAGTGACCAACACCACCAGTGACCAACACCACCAGTGACCAACACCACCAGCGACCAACACCACCACCAGTGACCAACACCAACACCAACAATGTCCAACACTAACAGCGAACACTAAATGTGACGAACACCAACCGTGAAACCCAACAGTGACCATCACCATTAATGACCAACACCACCAGTGACCAACACCAACAATGTCCAACACCAACAGTGACCAACACCAAAAGTGACCAACACCAAGAGTGAACAACACAAACAGTGACCAACAACAACAGTGAACAATACCAACAGTGACCAACACCAACAGCGAACAACACCAACAGTGACCAACACCAACAGTGAACAACACCACCAGTGTCCATCACCACCAGTGACCAACACCAGCAGCGACCAACACCAACAGGTACCAACACTAACAGTGACCAACACCAACAGTGACCAACACCAGCAGTGACCAACACCAACAGTGACCAACACCAACAGTGACCACCACCAGTGTCCAGCACCACCAGTGACCAACACCACCAGTGACCAACACCGACAGTGACCAACACAAACAGTGAACAACACCACCAGTGACCATCACGACCAGTGACCATCACGACCAGTGACCATCACCAACAGGGAACAACACCAACAGCGACCAACACCAACAAAGACCATCACCAGCAGCGACCAACACCAACAGCTACCAACACCAACAGTGACCAACACCAACAGCAAACAACACCACCAGTGACCAACACCAGCAGCGACCAACACCAACAGCGACCAACACCACCAGTGACCAACACCAACAGTGACCAACACCAACAGTGACCAACACCAGCAGTGACCAACACCAGCAGTGACCAACTCTAACAGTGACCACCACCACCAGTGTCCAACACCACCAGTGACCAACACCAACAGCGAACAACACCAACAGTGACCAACACCAACAGCGAACAACACCAACAGTGACCAACACCAGCAGCGACCAACACCAACAGTGTCTAAAACCAACAGTGAACAACACCAACAGTGACCAACACTAACAGTGACCAACACCAACAGTGACCAACACCAACAGTGAACAACACCAACAGTGACTAACACCAACAGCGAACAACATCAACAGTGACCAACACTGTTATGGCCCTACTGGGGTGTAACCGGGTTCTTTTCTGATGTTATTAGAAATTGGGAATCCGGCCCCAAGTTAGTAGTGGTTTTCAAGAGGTGTGTTCCGTAACGCAAGTAAATTAAAGGGGAAGGGTTACAAACGCACTAAACTTAAATATATATATATTCCACCACCATAAATAAATATATAATCTTTCACACGGGGGGTATAAACACTATAATGTACAGTATTGTCTTTCTCTGAAGACGCAGGATGCTCCACGGTGCTCAACGATGCTTAGCCCCGGTTCTCTTCTTGTGGCCTCACAATGAATCCTTTAATTCTCTAAGCGAGTCTACCCCGGCCACTGGCCAGCCAAATCACAGTCCCACTGGGTGCACCGTCGTGGAGGCCTTCAACCACAAATCCAGCCTGAAGCTGGCAGGTTCCAATCAGCTACGCTGCGTAGGCCACCCCACGACCGATACTAGGGTTGCGAGCCCTAGGCAGGAGCCTCGTGTGATTCTGCTGATCACCCTCCTCTCGCTACACTCCAGTGGCTAGTCTTCTCCACCAGTCAGCCCCGGGTAAGACAATCCCTGGTTCTGCCACGTCAAAGGCAGGCTAACACAACAGTGTTCATCCGGGGGGTGACTCACAGCTTCTGCAGCAAACACGTGGAGATACTATGCAACACCAACACCAACAGCCTTGGGTAGACTGCCTCACCGTCCGATTCAGCAGGACCAGGTCGACTCTGTAATCAGACACGTCATTAGTACCGGTTACACTCTAGGGCACCTCACTCACAGGCTTAGACACAAACGTCCACCTATCCACTCCATAGATGGCGTTGCTGTCTAAGCGCCACCTCACCAGAGATCAGCAGCGGCTATGTTACTTGCTGATCAAGACGGGGAACCAGCCCCTATGGCCGATATATCCTGTCCTCACTAGATGGCGCCGTCCATTTGGAGGGGGTTTCGGGAGCCGACTCACAGATGGCGAGGTCGTCACAGCTCCGTGCTACGACGCAGGGCTCGTGTCCGTAACAAACACCAACAGCGAACAACACCAACAGTGACCAACACCAGCAGCGACCAACACCACCAGTGACCAACACTAACAGTGACAAACACCAACAGTGACCAACACTAACAGTGACCAACGCCAACAGTGACCAACACCAACACTGACCAACACCTGCAGTGACCAACACCAACAGTGACCAACACCAACAGTGACCAACACCACCAGTGACCAACACCACCAGCGATCAACACCACCACCAGTGACCAACACCAACAGTCACCAACACCAACAGTGACCAACACCAACAATGACCAACTCCAACAGCGAACAACACCAACAGTGACCAACACCAACAGCGAACAACACTAACAGTGTCCAAAACCAACAGTGAACAACACCAACATTGACCAACACCAACAGTGACCAACACCAACAGTGAACAATACCAACAGTGACTAACACCAACAGCGAACAACACCAACAGTGACCAACACCAACAGCGAACAACACCAACAGTGACCAACACCAGCAGCGACCAACACCAACAGTGTCCAAAACCAACAGTGACTAACACCAACAGCGAACAACACCAACAGTGACCAACACCAACAGCAAACAACATCAACAGCGACCAACACCAGCAGCGACCAACACCAACAGTGTCCAAAACCAACAGTGACCAACACCAACAGCGAACAACACCAACAGTGACCAACACCAGCAGCGACCAACACCACCAGTGACCAACACTAACAGTGACCAACACCAACAGTGACCAACACTAACAGTGACCAACACCAACAGTGACCAACACTAACAGTGACCAACACCAACAGTGACCAACACCAACACTGACCAACATCTGCACTGACCAACACCAACAGTGACCCACACCATCAGTGACCAACACCACCAGTGACCAACACCAGCAGTGACCAACACCACCACCAGTGACCAACACCACCACCATTGACCAACACCACCAGCGACCAACACCACCACCAGTGACCAACACCACCAGCGACCAACACCACCACCAGTGACCAACACCACCACCAGTGACCAACACCACCAGCGACCAACACCACCACCAGTGACCAACACCACCACCAGTGACCAACACCACCAGCGACCAACACCACCACCAGTGACCAACACCAACATTGACCAACACCAGCAGCGACTAACACAACCAGCGACCAACACCACCACCAGTGACTATCACCACCAGTGACCAACACCAGCAGCGACCAACACCACCACCAGTGGCTATCACCACCAGTGACCATCACCAGCAGCGACCAACACTAACAGTGTGGGATATCTGGGGCTTGACTCAATTATTCAATTATTTACTTATGTAATTTAATAACGAAAGACCACCCACTTTTGAGAAAAGAGGGAAAGCTAATAAAAATAATCATTAGAATAACACTAGAGAACCAGTCTCTATGGATAATTATTAAAAGGGATAATCACTTGAAATAATGAATGGACTGTATGATTAATTAATTAAAGTCAGAGCCTCAAACACCTACATTGGGAGGGTATTACTAGAACTTCATATACGTCTAGGAACTAGTGTGGTTCGTCACCAGTTCATTGCTGAGTAAATAATATTATGATCTAAAATGCTGTAGATTCAAATATGTGAACTCAAATTGTAAATATTAATGATTATTAAATTACTGAGCAACAGTCTAAGCAAACACATGAATTTCCAATCATCATATCTGGTAATAATATTTAATATAATGATCCTACAAAAATTGTATAGGAATCAAATTGGAGGAATTAAATTTGTACAAAAGAGTCTTAGCTTCAAGACGATTTCTAGGACATCATTTTGTGATTCGTCCTCGTGATCACAGGATCTCCACATAGAAGGAACTAGAGGTGAATAGCACGAATGAAGAAAAACGACTCGATGACTCCTCACATACGAGCTGAAAATTAAAGAATATTAAGTAGCATTGGAATAGGCTACTTTAATCTCAATATTCATGAAAATAGAAGAAATGTCGATTTGGTACTAACGTTGGATATGGGGTCTTCTCACTATGTAACGACAGACTACTCACAAATATACGATCTTAGATGATGCATCAAGAAAGAAAACTATACTTAACGTGAGTGTATGAAATACTGAAGTCTGCCGATATCGCGTCTGCCAGTCCCAGACGTTCATGGCTTTGTACGCGTATTCGTGGGTTTTGGCTTCAATTGTAGACGCGTTATTGGCTGGCTGGGCACTATAGAGCACGTGGAGGAATAATTATTCACTATTAGTTGGGTATCAGTGTAATTCTTGCTGATAACTCCCAATCGCCACGTGGTTGCCACTCTTCACCCCAGGACCCTCCTCTCTCGTACGCTGTCCAGGCACGCTCTCTCCACAATGGCGTCGCCGCCTCCCCCCAACCCGGCTCTTGCATTCACCACAGAAATTATTAATCACGAATAATTCTTTTCCGCGCGATTATGGATGAAATACTTTAATGAGGACTGGGTTGCAATTATAGGGGTTTAAATATTATCCTATTCTCGTTTTATGGTGTTAAACGAGAAATGGAGAAGATTTGATCTCTATGACATTCGTGTGAGACTGAAGGAAATGTTACTACAGAATAATTTAACTAATAACTCTCGATTTAAGATTATTGGGAGTTATATTATCCGTAAGTAATTATTACACGAAATACTGATGATTTTAGAGAACCACATTCAATTCTCTAACACATTGGTAATAAATGTGTTTAACTAGACATTATCTGATGCAATGTTGCTGCTCTATTTCGTGAGAATTCTAGAGCATTCTAGATGCAATGGTTAGTTTATGTTGACACTACTGTTAGTAAATTTAGTGACTAATGTAGTTAGTATATAATAATAATGATTTATTATAATACAATAGTAGTTTTTTAGTGTTGGAAATTTCCAACAAACAGTGACCAACACCAACAGTGACCAACACCAGCAGTGACCAACACCCGCAGTGACCAACACCAACAGTGACCACCACCAGTGTCCAGCACCACCAGTGACCAACACCACCAGTGACCAACACCGACAGTGACCAACACCAACAGTGAACAACACTACCAGTGACCATCACCACCAGTGACCATCACCAGCAGCGACCAACACCAACAGCAACCAACACCAACAGCGACCAACACCAACAGTGACCAACAACCACAGTGACCAACACCAACAGCGACCAACACCAACAGTGACAAACACCATCAGCGACCAACACCAGCAGCGACCAACACCAACAGCAACCAACACCAACAGTGACCAACACCAACAGCGACCAACACCAACAGTGACAAACACCAACAGTGACCAAAACCAGCAGCGACCAACACCAGCAGTGACCAACACCAACAGTGACCAACACCAACAGTGACCAACCCCAACAGTGACCAACACCAGCAGCGGCCAACACCAACAGCGACCAACACCAACAGCAACCAACACCAACAGTGACCAACACCAACAGCGACCAACACCAACAGTGACAAACACCAACAGTGACCAACACCAGCAGCGACCAACACCAGCAGTGACCAACACCAACAGTGACCAACACCAACAGTGACCAACCCCAAAAGTGACCAACACCAGCAGCGACCAACACCAACAGCGACCAACACCAACAGCAACCAACACCAACAGCGACCAACATCAACAGTGATCAACACCAACAGTGACCAAAACCAGCAGTGACCAACACCAGCAGTGACCAACTCTAACAGTGACCACCACCACCAGTGTCCACCACCACCAGTGACCAATTCCAACAGTGACCACCACCACAGTGACCAACACTAACAGTGACCAACACCAACAGTGACCAACACTAACAGTGACCAACACCAACAGTGACCAACAAAAACTGCGACCAACACCTGCAGAGAGCAACAAAAACACTGACCAACACCAACAGTGACCAACACCACCAGTGACCAACACCACCAGCGACCAACACCACCACTAGTGATCAACACCAACAGTGACCAACATCAACAGTGACCAACACCAACAATGTCCAACACCAACAGCAAACAACACCAACAGTGACTAACACCAAGAGCGAACACCAACAGTGACCAACACCACCAGCGACCAACACCAACATTGACCAACGCCAATAGTGACCAACACCAACAGTGACCAGCACCAAAGGTGATAAACTCCAACAGTGACCAACACCAACAGCAAACAACACCAACAGTGACCAACACCAACAGTGACCAACACCAACAGCAAACAACACCAACAGTGACCAATACCAACAGCGAACAACACCAATAGTGTCCAACAGTGACCAACAGTGACCAACACCAACAGTGACCAACAACAACAGCAAACAACACCAATAGTATCCAACTCCTACAGTGAACAACACAATTAGTGACTAACACCAACAGGGAACAACACCAACAGTGACCAACACCAACAGTGACCAACACCACCAGCAAACAACACCAACAGTGACCAACACCAACAGCGAACAGTACCAACAGTGACCAACACCAACAGTGACCTACACCAACAGCGAACAACACCAACAGTATCCAACTCCAACAGTGAACAACACAAACAGTGACAAACACCAACAGGGAACAACACCAACAGTGACCAACACCAACAGTCAAGAACACCACCAGTGACCATCACCAGCAGCGACATACACCAACAGCAACCAACACCAAAAGTGACCAACACCAGTAGTGGCCAACACCAGCAGTGACCAACACCAACAGTGACCACAACCACCAGTGACCACCACCACCAGTGACCGACACCACCAGTGACCAACACCAACAGTGACCAACACAAACAACGAACAACACCAACAGCGAACAATACCAACAGTGACCAACACCAACAGCAAACAACACCAACAGTAATCAACACCAACAGCGAACAACACCAACAGTGACCATCACCATCAGTGACCAACATTAACAGTGACAAACACCAACAGTGACCAACACCAACAGCAAACAACACTAACAGTGACCAACACCAACACCGACTAACACCAACAGGGAACAACACAAACAGTGATCAACTCCAACAGTGACCTACACCAACAGGGAACAACACCAACAGTGACCAACACCAACAGTGACCAACACCAACAGGGAACAACACCAACAGTGACCAACACCACCAGTGACCAGCACCAACAGT
This sequence comes from Procambarus clarkii, assembly GCF_040958095.1. Classification (NCBI taxonomy): domain Eukaryota; kingdom Metazoa; phylum Arthropoda; class Malacostraca; order Decapoda; family Cambaridae; genus Procambarus; species Procambarus clarkii. The sequence goes on from NC_091167.1 coordinate 9,338,475, forward strand.
GACCAACACCAACAGTGACCAACACTAGCAGTGACCAACACCACCAGTGACCAACACAAGCAGTGACCAACAGTGAACCAACACCAACAGTGACCAACACCAGCAGCGATCAACACCAACAGTGACCAACACAAATAGTGACCAACACCAACAGTGACCATCACCAACATTGACCAACACCAGCAGCGACTAACACCAACAGTGACCAACATCAACAGTGAACAACACCACCAGTGACCAACACCAACAGTGACCAACACTAACAGTGACCAACACCACCAGTGACCAACACCAGAAGCGACTAACACCACCAGTGACCAACACTAACAGTGACCAACACTAACAGTGACCAACACCAACAGTGACCAACACCAACAGTGACCAACTTCTGCAGTGACCAACACCAACAGTGACTAACACCAACAGTGACCATCTCCAACAGTAACCAACACCAACAGTGACCAACACCACCAGCGACCAACACCACCACCAGTGACCAACACCAGCAGTGACCAACACCAAATGTGACCAACACCAACCGTGAACAACACCAACAGTGACCAACACCACCAGTGACCAACACCACCAGTGACCAACACCACCAGCGACCAACACCACCACCAGTGACCAACACCAACACCAACAATGTCCAACACTAACAGCGAACACTAAATGTGACGAACACCAACCGTGAAACCCAACAGTGACCATCACCATTAATGACCAACACCACCAGTGACCAACACCAACAATGTCCAACACCAACAGTGACCAACACCAAAAGTGACCAACACCAAGAGTGAACAACACAAACAGTGACCAACAACAACAGTGAACAATACCAACAGTGACCAACACCAACAGCGAACAACACCAACAGTGACCAACACCAACAGTGAACAACACCACCAGTGTCCATCACCACCAGTGACCAACACCAGCAGCGACCAACACCAACAGGTACCAACACTAACAGTGACCAACACCAACAGTGACCAACACCAGCAGTGACCAACACCAACAGTGACCAACACCAACAGTGACCACCACCAGTGTCCAGCACCACCAGTGACCAACACCACCAGTGACCAACACCGACAGTGACCAACACAAACAGTGAACAACACCACCAGTGACCATCACGACCAGTGACCATCACGACCAGTGACCATCACCAACAGGGAACAACACCAACAGCGACCAACACCAACAAAGACCATCACCAGCAGCGACCAACACCAACAGCTACCAACACCAACAGTGACCAACACCAACAGCAAACAACACCACCAGTGACCAACACCAGCAGCGACCAACACCAACAGCGACCAACACCACCAGTGACCAACACCAACAGTGACCAACACCAACGGTGACCAACACCAGCAGTGACCAACACCAGCAGTGACCAACTCTAACAGTGACCACCACCACCAGTGTCCAACACCACCAGTGACCAACACCAACAGCGAACAACACCAACAGTGACCAACACCAACAGCGAACAACACCAACAGTGACCAACACCAGCAGCGACCAACACCAACAGTGTCTAAAACCAACAGTGAACAACACCAACAGTGACCAACACTAACAGTGACCAACACCAACAGTGACCAACACCAACAGTGAACAACACCAACAGTGACTAACACCAACAGCGAACAACATCAACAGTGACCAACACTGTTATGGCCCTACTGGGGTGTAACCGGGTTCTTTTCTGATGTTATTAGAAATTGGGAATCCGGCCCCAAGTTAGTAGTGGTTTTCAAGAGGTGTGTTCCGTAACGCAAGTAAATTAAAGGGGAAGGGTTACAAACGCACTAAACTTAAATATATATATATTCCACCACCATAAATAAATATATAATCTTTCACACGGGGGGTATAAACACTATAATGTACAGTATTGTCTTTCTCTGAAGACGCAGGATGCTCCACGGTGCTCAACGATGCTTAGCCCCGGTTCTCTTCTTGTGGCCTCACAATGAATCCTTTAATTCTCTAAGCGAGTCTACCCCGGCCACTGGCCAGCCAAATCACAGTCCCACTGGGTGCACCGTCGTGGAGGCCTTCAACCACAAATCCAGCCTGAAGCTGGCAGGTTCCAATCAGCTACGCTGCGTAGGCCACCCCACGACCGATACTAGGGTTGCGAGCCCTAGGCAGGAGCCTCGTGTGATTCTGCTGATCACCCTCCTCTCGCTACACTCCAGTGGCTAGTCTTCTCCACCAGTCAGCCCCGGGTAAGACAATCCCTGGTTCTGCCACGTCAAAGGCAGGCTAACACAACAGTGTTCATCCGGGGGGTGACTCACAGCTTCTGCAGCAAACACGTGGAGATACTATGCAACACCAACACCAACAGCCTTGGGTAGACTGCCTCACCGTCCGATTCAGCAGGACCAGGTCGACTCTGTAATCAGACACGTCATTAGTACCGGTTACACTCTAGGGCACCTCACTCACAGGCTTAGACACAAACGTCCACCTATCCACTCCATAGATGGCGTTGCTGTCTAAGCGCCACCTCACCAGAGATCAGCAGCGGCTATGTTACTTGCTGATCAAGACGGGGAACCAGCCCCTATGGCCGATATATCCTGTCCTCACTAGATGGCGCCGTCCATTTGGAGGGGGTTTCGGGAGCCGACTCACAGATGGCGAGGTCGTCACAGCTCCGTGCTACGACGCAGGGCTCGTGTCCGTAACAAACACCAACAGCGAACAACACCAACAGTGACCAACACCAGCAGCGACCAACACCACCAGTGACCAACACTAACAGTGACAAACACCAACAGTGACCAACACTAACAGTGACCAACGCCAACAGTGACCAACACCAACACTGACCAACACCTGCAGTGACCAACACCAACAGTGACCAACACCAACAGTGACCAACACCACCAGTGACCAACACCACCAGCGATCAACACCACCACCAGTGACCAACACCAACAGTCACCAACACCAACAGTGACCAACACCAACAATGACCAACTCCAACAGCGAACAACACCAACAGTGACCAACACCAACAGCGAACAACACTAACAGTGTCCAAAACCAACAGTGAACAACACCAACATTGACCAACACCAACAGTGACCAACACCAACAGTGAACAATACCAACAGTGACTAACACCAACAGCGAACAACACCAACAGTGACCAACACCAACAGCGAACAACACCAACAGTGACCAACACCAGCAGCGACCAACACCAACAGTGTCCAAAACCAACAGTGACTAACACCAACAGCGAACAACACCAACAGTGACCAACACCAACAGCAAACAACATCAACAGCGACCAACACCAGCAGCGACCAACACCAACAGTGTCCAAAACCAACAGTGACCAACACCAACAGCGAACAACACCAACAGTGACCAACACCAGCAGCGACCAACACCACCAGTGACCAACACTAACAGTGACCAACACCAACAGTGACCAACACTAACAGTGACCAACACCAACAGTGACCAACACTAACAGTGACCAACACCAACAGTGACCAACACCAACACTGACCAACATCTGCACTGACCAACACCAACAGTGACCCACACCATCAGTGACCAACACCACCAGTGACCAACACCAGCAGTGACCAACACCACCACCAGTGACCAACACCACCACCATTGACCAACACCACCAGCGACCAACACCACCACCAGTGACCAACACCACCAGCGACCAACACCACCACCAGTGACCAACACCACCACCAGTGACCAACACCACCAGCGACCAACACCACCACCAGTGACCAACACCACCACCAGTGACCAACACCACCAGCGACCAACACCACCACCAGTGACCAACACCAACATTGACCAACACCAGCAGCGACTAACACAACCAGCGACCAACACCACCACCAGTGACTATCACCACCAGTGACCAACACCAGCAGCGACCAACACCACCACCAGTGGCTATCACCACCAGTGACCATCACCAGCAGCGACCAACACTAACAGTGTGGGATATCTGGGGCTTGACTCAATTATTCAATTATTTACTTATGTAATTTAATAACGAAAGACCACCCACTTTTGAGAAAAGAGGGAAAGCTAATAAAAATAATCATTAGAATAACACTAGAGAACCAGTCTCTATGGATAATTATTAAAAGGGATAATCACTTGAAATAATGAATGGACTGTATGATTAATTAATTAAAGTCAGAGCCTCAAACACCTACATTGGGAGGGTATTACTAGAACTTCATATACGTCTAGGAACTAGTGTGGTTCGTCACCAGTTCATTGCTGAGTAAATAATATTATGATCTAAAATGCTGTAGATTCAAATATGTGAACTCAAATTGTAAATATTAATGATTATTAAATTACTGAGCAACAGTCTAAGCAAACACATGAATTTCCAATCATCATATCTGGTAATAATATTTAATATAATGATCCTACAAAAATTGTATAGGAATCAAATTGGAGGAATTAAATTTGTACAAAAGAGTCTTAGCTTCAAGACGATTTCTAGGACATCATTTTGTGATTCGTCCTCGTGATCTCAGGATCTCCACATAGAAGGAACTAGAGGTGAATTGCACGAATGAAGAAAAACGACTCGATGACTCCTCACATACGAGCTGAAAATTAAAGAATATTAAGTAGCATTGGAATAGGCTACTTTAATCTCAATATTCATGAAAATAGAAGAAATGTCGATTTGGTACTAACGTTGGATATGGGGTCTTCTCACTATGTAACGACAGACTACTCACAAATATACGATCTTAGATGATGCATCAAGAAAGAAAACTATACTTAACGTGAGTGTATGTAATACTGAAGTCTGCCGATATCGCGTCTGCCAGTCCCAGACGTTCATGGCTTTGTACGCGTATTCGTGGGTTTTGGCTTCAATTGTAGACGCGTTATTGGCTGGCTGGGCACTATAGAGCACGTGGAGGAATAATTATTCACTATTAGTTGGGTATCAGTGTAATTCTTGCTGATAACTCCCAATCGCCACGTGTCTCGCCACTCTTCACGCCAGGACCCTCCTCTCTCGTACGCTGTCCAGGCACGCTCTCTCCACAATGGCGTCGCCGCCTCCCCCCAACCCGGCTCTTGCATTCACCACAGAAATTATTAATCACGAATAATTCTTTTCCGCGCGATTATGGATGAAATACTTTAATGAGGACTGGGTTGCAATTATAGGGGTTTAAATATTATCCTATTCTCGTTTTATGGTGTTAAACGAGAAATGGAGAAGATTTGATCTCTATGACATTCGTGTGAGACTGAAGGAAATGTTACTACAGAATAATTTAACTAATAACTCTCGATTTAAGATTATTGGGAGTTATATTATCCGTAAGTAATTATTACACGAAATACTGATGATTTTAGAGAACCACATTCAATTCTCTAACACATTGGTAATAAATGTGTTTAACTAGACATTATCTGACGCAATGTTGCTCCTCTATTTCGTGAGAATTCTAGAGCATTCTAGATGCAATGGTTAGTTTATGTTGACACTACTGTTAGTAAATTTAGTGACTAATGTAGTTAGTATATAATAATAATGATTTATTATAATACAATAGTAGTTTTTTAGTGTTGGAAATTTCCAACAAACAGTGACCAACACCAACAGTGACCAACACCAGCAGTGACCAACACCCGCAGTGACCAACACCAACAGTGACCACCACCAGTGTCCAGCACCACCAGTGACCAACACCACCAGTGACCAACACCGACAGTGACCAACACCAACAGTGAACAACACCACCAGTGACCATCACCACCAGTGACCATCACCAGCAGCGACCAACACCAACAGCAACCAACACCAACAGCGACCAACACCAACAGTGACCAACAACCACAGTGACCAACACCAACAGCGACCAACACCAACAGTGACCAACACCATCAGCGACCAACACCAGCAGCGACCAACACCAACAGCAACCAACACCAACAGTGACCAACACCAACAGCGACCAACACCAACAGTGACAAACACCAACAGTGACCAAAACCAGCAGCGACCAACACCAGCAGTGACCAACACCAACAGTGACCAACACCAACAGTGACCAACCCCAACAGTGACCAACACCAGCAGCGGCCAACACCAACAGCGACCAACACCAACAGCAACCAACACCAACAGTGACCAACACCAACAGCGACCAACACCAACAGTGACAAACACCAACAGTGACCAACACCAGCAGCGACCAACACCAGCAGTGACCAACACCAACAGTGACCAACACCAACAGTGACCAACCCCAAAAGTGACCAACACCAGCAGCGACCAACACCAACAGCGACCAACACCAACAGCAACCAACACCAACAGCGACCAACATCAACAGAGACCAACACCAACAGTGACCAAAACCAGCAGTGACCAACACCAGCAGTGACCAACTCTAACAGTGACCACCACCACCAGTGTCCACCACCACCAGTGACCAATTCCAACAGTGACCACCACCACAGTGACCAACACTAACAGTGACCAACACCAACAGTGACCAACACTAACAGTGACCAACACCAACAGTGACCAACACCAACTGCGACCAACACCTGCAGTGAGCAACAAAAACACTGACCAACACCAACAGTGACCAACACCACCAGTGACCAACACCACCAGCGACCAACACCACCACTAGTGATCAACACTAACAGTGACCAACACCAACAGTGACCAACACCAACAATGTCCAACACCAACAGCAAACAACACCAACAGTGACTAACACCAAGAGCGAACACCAACAGTGACCAACACCACCAGCGACCAACACCAACATTGACCAACGCCAATAGTGACCAACACCAACAGTGACCAACACCAAAGGTGATAAACTCCAACAGTGACCAACACCAACAGCAAACAACACCAACAGTGACCAACACCAACAGTGACCAACACCAACAGCAAACAACACCAACAGTGACCAATACCAACAGCGAACAACACCAATAGTGTCCAACAGTGACCAACAGTGACCAACACCAACAGTGACCAACAACAACAGCAAACAACACCAACAGTGACCAACACCAACAGCGAACAGTACCAACAGTGACCAACACCAACAGTGACCTACACCAACAGCGAACAACACCAACAGTATCCAACTCCAACAGTGAACAACACAAACAGTGACAAACACCAACAGGGAAAAACACCAACAGTGACCAACACCAACAGTCAAGAACACCACCAGTGACCATCACCAGCAGCGACATACACCAACAGCAACCAACACCAAAAGTGACCAACACCAGTAGTGGCCAACACCAGCAGTGACCAACACCAACAGTGACCACAACCACCAGTGACCACCACCACCAGTGACCGACACCACCAGTGACCAACACCAACAGTGACCAACACAAACAACGAACAACACCAACAGCGAACAATACCAACAGTGACCAACACCAACAGCAAACAACACCAACAGTAATCAACACCAACAGCGAACAACACCAACAGTGACCATCACCATCAGTGACCAACATTAACAGTGACAAACACCAACAGTGACCAACACCAACAGCAAACAACACTAACAGTGACCAACACCAACACCGACTAACACCAACAGGGAACAACACCAACAGTGATCAACTCCAACAGTGACCTACACCAACAGGGAACAACACCAACAGTGACCAACACCAACAGTGACCAACACCAACAGGGAACAACACCAACAGTGACCAACACCAACAGTGAACAACACCAACAAAGACCAACACCAACATTGACCGACACCAACAGTGACCAAAACTAAAAGTGTTCAATACCACCAGTGACCAACACCACGACCAGTGACCAACACCAACAGTGACCAACACCAACAGCGAACACCAACACCACCAGTGACCAACACTAACAGCGAACAACACCAATAGTGGCCAACACCAACAGTGAACATCACCAACAGGGACCAAAACCAACAGTCACCAACTCCAACAGCGAACAACACCAACAGTCACCTGCAGTGATCAACACCAACAGTGAAAAACACAAACAGTGACCAACACCAGCAGCAAACAACACCAACAGTGACCAATTTTGACCAAAACAAACAGTGACCAACACCAAATGCGAACAACACCAACACTGACCAACACCAACAGCGAACAGCACCAACAGCGAACAACACCAACAGTTACATACACCAACAGTGAAAAACACCAATAGCGAACATCACCAACAGTGAACAACACCACCAGTGACCAACACCAACAGTGACCAACACGAACAGCGAACAACACCAACAGGGTACAACACCAACAGTGACCAAAACCAACAGTGAACAACACGAACAGTGACCAAAACCAACAGTGATCAACTCCAACAGCGAACAACACCAACAGTGACCAACAGTGACCAACACCAACAGTGACCAACACCAACAGCGAACAATACCAACAGTGTCCAACACCAACAGTGAACAACACCAAGAGTTTCCAACACCAACAGTGACCAACACCAACAGTGACCAACACTGACAGCGAACAACACCAACAGCGACTAACACCAACAGCAAGCAACACCAACAGTGACCAACACCAACAGGGAACAACACCAACAGTGACCAACACCAACAGTGACCAACACCAACAGGGAACAACACCAACAATGACCAACACCACTAGTGACCAACACCAAAAGCGAACAACACCAACAGTGCCCAACACCAACAGCGAACAACACCAATAGTGACCAACACCGACAGTCACCAACACCAACAGTCACCAACTCCAACAGCGAACAACACTAACAGTGACCAACAGTGACCAACACCAACAGAGACCAACACAAACAGCAAACAACACCAACAGTGACCAACAGCAACAGGGAACAACACCAACAGTTACGAACACCAACAGTGAACAACACGAACAGTGACCAACACGAACAGTGACCAAAACCAACAGTGACCAACACCAACAGCGAAAAACACGAACAGTGACCAACGCCAATAGTGACCAACACCAACAGGGAACAACACCAACAGTGACCAACACAAACACTAACCAACACCAACAGGGAACAACACCAACAGTGACCAACACAAACACTAACCAACACCAACAGGGAACAACACCAACAGTGACCGACTCCAACAGTTATCATCACCAACAGTCACCAACACCAACAGTCACCAACTCCAACAGCGAACAACACCAACAGTGACCAACAAAAATAGCAAACAACACCAACAGTGACCAACACCAACAGTTACCAACACCAACAGTGAACAACACGAACAGTGACCAAAAAGAACAGTGACCAACTCCAAAAGCGAACAACACCAACAGTGACCAACACCAACAGGGAAAAACACCAACAGTGAACAACACCAACAGTGAAATCCACCAACAAAGACCAACACCAACAGTAACCAACACCAACAGCGACCAACACCTACATGTAACAACACCAGAAGTAACACACGCTAACAGTGACCAACACTATCAGTGACCAACACCAAAAGTGACCAACACCACCAGTGACCAACACCACCAGCGACCAACACCACCACCAGTGACCAACACCAACAGTGACCAACACCAACACCACCAGCGACCAACACCACCACCAGTGACCAACACCAACAGTGACCAACACCAACAGCGAACAACACCAACAGTGACAAACATAAACAGTGAACAACACAAACAGTGACCAACACCAACAGCAAACAACACCACCGGTGACCAACACCACCAGTGATCAACACCAACAGCAAACAACACCAACAGTGACCAACACCAAGAGCGAACAACACCAACAGTGACCAACACCACCAGTGACCAACACCAACAGCAAACAACACCAACAGTGACCAACACCAACAGCGAACAACACCAACAGTAACCAACACCAACAGTGAACAAAACCAACAGCAAACAACACCAACAGTGACCAACATTAACAGCGAAAAACACCAACAGTGACCAACACCAACAGTGAACAACACGGACAGTGACCAATACGAACAGTGACCAAATCCAACAGTGACCAACACTAACAGCTAACAACACCAACAATAACCAACACCAACAGTGAACAATACCAACAGTGAACAACACCAACATAGACCAACACCAACATGGAACAACACCAACAGTGACCAACATCAACAGCAAAGAAAACCAACAGTGACTAACACCAACAATGAACAAAACCAATAGCGAACAACACCAACAGTGACCAATACCACCAGTGACCAACACCAACAGTGACCAACACCAACAGCGAACAACACCAGCAGTAACACACACTAACAGTGACCAACACCAACAGTGACCAACACCAAAAGTGACCAACACCACCAGTGACCAACACCACCAGCGACCAACACCACCACCAGTGACCAACACCAACAGTGACCAACACCAAGAGCAAACAACACCAACAGTGACCAACACCAATAGCGAACAACACCAACAGTGACCAACACCAACAGCAAACAACACCACCAGTGACCAACACAAACAGCAAACAACACCAACAGTGACCAACACCAACTGCAAACAACACCAACAGTGACCAACACCAACAGCGAACAACACCAACAGTGACTAACGCCAACAGTGACCAACAACAACAGGGAACAACACCAACAGTGACCAACACCAACAGTGACCAACACCAACAGGGAACAACACCAACAGTGAACAACTCCAACAGTGACCTGCACTAACAGGAAACAACACTAACAGTGACCAACACCAGCAATGACCAACACCAACAGGGAACAACACCAGCAGCAAACAACACCATCAGTGACCAACACCAAGAGATAACAACACCAACAGTGACCAACACCAACAGCGAACAACACCAACAGTGAATAACACCAACAGTGAACAAAACCAATAGCAAACAACTCCAACAGTGACTAACACCACCAGTAACCAACACCAACGGTGACCAACACCAACAGCGAACAACACCAACGGTGACCAACACCAACAGAGACCAACACGAACAGTGAATAAAACCAACATTGACCAACACCAAAAGCGAAAAAAACGTAAAGTGACAAACGCCAACAGTGAACAACACCAACAGGGAACAACACCAACAGTGACCAACACCAACAGTGACCAACACCAACATCGAACAACACCAGCAGTGACCAACACTAAAAGTGACCAACACCAACAGTGACCAACACCAAAAGTGACCAACACCACCAGTGACCACCACCACCAGCGTCCAACACCACTCCCAGTGACCAACACCAACAGTGACCACCCCAACAGCGAACAATACCAAGTGACCAACACCAACAGTGACCAACACAAACAGTGACCAACACCAACAGCGAACAACAATAACAGTGACCAACACCAACAGTGACCAACACCAACAGCAAACAACACCAACAGTGACCAACACCAACAATGACCAACACCAACAGCGAACAACACCAATAGCAAACAACACCAACAGTGACCAACACCAGCAGCGAACACCAACAGTGACCAACTTCAACAGTGACCAACACCAACAGTGAACAACACGTACAGTAAAAAACACGAACAGTGATCAAAACCAACAGTGACCAACACCAACTGCGAACAACACCAACAGTGACCAACACCAATAGCGACCAATACCAACAGTGACCAACACCAACAGTGAACAACACGAACAGTGACCAACACGATGAGTGACCAAAACCAACAGTGACGAACACTAACAGCGAACAACACCAACAGTGACCAACACCAGCAGTGAACAATGCCAACAGCGAACAACACCAAGAGTGACCAATACCAACAGGGAACAACTCCAACAGTGAACAACATCAACAGCGAACAACACCAACAGTGACCAACACCAACAGTGAACAACACCAGTAGCGAACAACACCAACAGTAACCAACACCAACAGCGAACAACACCAACAGTGACCAACACCAACAGCGAACAACACCAACAGTGACCAACACCAACAGTGACCAACACCAACAGTGTTCAACACCAACAATGATGAACACCAACAGTGATCAACACCAACAGTGACCAACACAAACAGTGACCAACACCAATAGTGACCAACACCAACAGTGACCAACTCCAACAGTGACAAACACTAACAGCGAACAACACCAACAGTGACCAACACCAACAGTGACCAACACCAACAGCAAACAACACTAATAGTGACCAACACCAACAGCGATCAACACCAACAGTGAAAAACACTAACAGCGAACAACAACAACAGCGAACAACACCTACAGTGAACCACACCAACAGTGACCAACACCAACAGCAAACAACACCAACAGTGACCAACACCAACAGTGAACAACACCAACAGTGACCAACGCGAACAGTGACTAAAACTATCAGTGACCAACACCAACAGTGAACAACACCAACAGTGACCAACACTAACAGCGAAACCCAACAATGACCAACACCAACAGTGACCAACACCAACAGTGACCAACACCAACAGTGATCAACTCCAAGAGTGACCAACACCAATAGCGAACAACACCAACAGTGACCAACACCAACAGTGAACAACACGAACAGTGACCAATACGAACAGTGACCAAATCCAGCAGTGACTAACACTAACAGCGAACAACATTAACAGTGACCAACACCAACAGTGAACAACACGAACAGTGACCAATACGAACAGTGACCAAATCCAGCAGTGACCAACACTAACAGCGAACAACACCAACAGTGACCAACACCAACAGTGAACAATACCAACAGCGCACAATACCAACATAGAACAACACCAACATAGACCAATCATAACAGGGAATAACACGAACAGTGACCAACACCAATAGCAAAGAACACCAACAGTGACTAACACCAACAATGAACAAAACCAATTGCGAACAACACCAAGAGTGACCAACACCACCAGTGACCAACACCAACGGTAACCAACACCAACAGCGAACAACACCAACACGGAACAACACCAACAATGAGCAACACCAACAGTGACCATTACGAAGTGTGAATGAAACCAACAGTGACTAACTCCAACAGCGAAAAACACGAACAGTGATCAACGCCAACAGTGACCAACACCAACAGGGAAAAACACCAACAGTGACCAACACCAACAGTGACCAACACCAACAGTGACCAACACCAACAGGGAACAACACCAACAGTGACCAACTCCAACAGCGAACAACACCAATAGTGGCCAACACCAACAGTGAACAACACCAACAGTGACCAACACCAACAGTAAACAACACAAACAGTGACCAACACCAACAGTGAACAAAACCAGCAGTGACCAACACCAATAGCGAACAACACCAACAGTGAACAACACCACCAGTGACCAACACCAATAGTGACCAACACCATCAGCGAACAATACCAACAGGGAACAACACCAACAGCGACCAAAACCAACAGTGAACAACACGAACAGTGACCAACACGAACAATGAAAAAACCAACAGTGACCAACTCCAACAGCGAACAACACCAACAGTGACCAACACCAACAGTGACCAACAGTGACGAACACCAACCGTGACCAACACCAACAGCGAACAACATTAACAGTGTCCAACACCAACAGTGAACAACACCAGCAGTGACCAACACCAACAGTGTCCAACACCGACAGCGAACAACACCAACAGTGACTAACACATACAGAGAGCAACACCAACAGTGACCAATACCAACAGTGACTAACATTAACAGTGACCAACACCAACAGAGACCAACACCAACAGCGAACAACACCAACAGTGAACAACACAAACAGTGACGAACATCAAGAGTGACGAACACAAACATGAACACCACGAACAGTGACCAACACGAACAGTGACCAAAACCAACAGTGACCAACACCAACAGTGACCAACACCAACAGCGAACAGTACCAACAGTGACCAACACCAACAGTGACCTACACCAACAGCGAACAACACCAACAGTATCCAACTCCAACAGTGAACAACACAAACAGTGACAAACACCAACAGGGAACAACACCAACAGTGACCAACACCAACAGTCAAGAACACCACCAGTGACCATCACCAGCAGCGACAGACACCAACAGCAACCAACACCAAAAGTGACCAACACCAGTAGTGGCCAACACCAGCAGTGACCAACACCAACAGTGACCACAACCACCAGTGACCACCACCACCAGTGACCGACACCACCAGTGACCAACACCAACAGTGACCAACACAAACAACGAACAACACCAACAGCGAACAATACCAACAGTGACCAACACCAACAGCAAACAACACCAACAGTAATCAACACCAACAGCGAACAACACCAACAGTGACCATCACCATCAGTGACCAACATTAACAGTGACAAACACCAACAGTGACCAACACCAACAGCAAACAACACTAACAGTGACCAACACCAACACCGACTAACACCAACAGGGAACAACACCAACAGTGATCAACTCCAACAGTGACCTACACCAACAGGGAACAACACCAACAGTGACCAACACCAACAGTGACCAACACCAACAGGGAACAACACCAACAGTGACCAACACCAACAGTGAACAACACCAACAAAGACCAACACCAACATTGACCGACACCAACAGTGACCAAAACTAAAAGTGTTCAATACCACCAGTGACCAACACCACGACCAGTGACCAACACCAACAGTGACCAACACCAACAGCGAACACCAACACCACCAGTGACCAACACTAACAGCGAACAACACCAATAGTGGCCAACACCAACAGTGAACATCACCAACAGGGACCAAAACCAACAGTCACCAACTCCAACAGCGAACAACACCAACAGTCACCTGCAGTGATCAACACCAACAGTGAAAAACACAAACAGTGACCAACACCAGCAGCAAACAACACCAACAGTGACCAATTTTGACCAAAACAAACAGTGACCAACACCAAATGCGAACAACACCAACACTGACCAACACCAACAGCGAACAGCACCAACAGCGAACAACACCAACAGTTACATACACCAACAGTGAAAAACACCAATAGCGAACATCACCAACAGTGAACAACACCACCAGTGACCAACACCAACAGTGACCAACACGAACAGCGAACAACACCAACAGGGTACAACACCAACAGTGACCAAAACCAACAGTGAACAACACGAACAGTGACCAAAACCAACAGTGATCAACTCCAACAGCGAACAACACCAACAGTGACCAACAGTGACCAACACCAACAGTGACCAACACCAACAGCGAACAATACCAACAGTGTCCAACACCAACAGTGAACAACACCAAGAGTTTCCAACACCAACAGTGACCAACACCAACAGTGACCAACACTGACAGCGAACAACACCAACAGCGACTAACACCAACAGCAAGCAACACCAACAGTGACCAACACCAACAGGGAACAACACCAACAGTGACCAACACCAACAGTGACCAACACCAACAGGGAACAACACCAACAATGACCAACACCACTAGTGACCAACACCAAAAGCGAACAACACCAACAGTGCCCAACACCAACAGCGAACAACACCAATAGTGACCAACACCGACAGTCACCAACACCAACAGTCACCAACTCCAACAGCGAACAACACTAACAGTGACCAACAGTGACCAACACCAACAGAGACCAACACAAACAGCAAACAACACCAACAGTGACCAACAGCAACAGGGAACAACACCAACAGTTACGAACACCAACAGTGAACAACACGAACAGTGACCAACACGAACAGTGACCAAAACCAACAGTGACCAACACCAACAGCGAAAAACACGAACAGTGACCAACGCCAATAGTGACCAACACCAACAGGGAACAACACCAACAGTGACCAACACAAACACTAACCAACACCAACATGGAACAACACCAACAGTGACCAACACAAACACTAACCAACACCAACAGGGAACAACACCAACAGTGACCGACTCCAACAGTTATCATCACCAACAGTCACCAACACCAACAGTCACCAACTCCAACAGCGAACAACACCAACAGTGACCAACAAAAATAGCAAACAACACCAACAGTGACCAACAGCAACAGGGAACAACACCAACAGTTACCAACACCAACAGTGAACAACACGAACAGTGACCAAAAAGAACAGTGACCAACTCCAAAAGCGAACAACACCAACAGTGACCAACACCAACAGGGAAAAACACCAACAGTGAACAACACCAACAGTGAAATCCACCAACAAAGACCAACACCAACAGTAACCAACACCAACAGCGACCAACACCTACATGTAACAACACCAGAAGTAACACACGCTAACAGTGACCAACACTATCAGTGACCAACACCAAAAGTGACCAACACCACCAGTGACCAACACCACCAGCGACCAACACCACCACCAGTGACCAACACCAACAGTGACCAACACCAACAGCGAACAACACCAACAGTGACAAACATAAACAGTGAACAACACAAACAGTGACCAACACCAACAGCAAACAACACCACCGGTGACCAACACCACCAGTGATCAACACCAACAGCAAACAACACCAACAGTGACCAACACCAAGAGCGAACAACACCAACAGTGACCAACACCACCAGTGACCAACACCAACAGCAAACAACACCAACAGTGACCAACACCAACAGCGAACAACACCAACAGTAACCAACACCAACAGTGAACAAAACCAACAGCAAACAACACCAACAGTGACCAACATTAACAGCGAAAAACACCAACAGTGACCAACACCAACAGTGAACAACACGGACAGTGACCAACACCAACAGCGAACAACACCAACAGTAACCAACACCAACAGTGAACAAAACCAACAGCAAACAACACCAACAGTGACCAACATTAACAGCGAAAAACACCAACAGTGACCAACACCAACAGTGAACAACACGGACAGTGACCAATACGAACAGTGACCAAATCCAACAGTGACCAACACTAACAGCTAACAACACCAACAATAACCAACACCAACAGTGAACAATACCAACAGTGAACAACACCAACATAGACCAACACCAACATGGAACAACACCAACAGTGACCAACATCAACAGCAAAGAAAACCAACAGTGACTAACACCAACAATGAACAAAACCAATAGCGAACAACACCAACAGTGACCAATACCACCAGTGACCAACACCAACAGTGACCAACACCAACAGCGAACAACACCAGCAGTAACACACACTAACAGTGACCAACACCAACAGTGACCAACACCAAAAGTGACCAACACCACCAGTGACCAACACCACCAGCGACCAACACCACCACCAGTGACCAACACCAACAGTGACCAACACCAAGAGCAAACAACACCAACAGTGACCAACACCAATAGCGAACAACACCAACAGTGACCAACACCAACAGCAAACAACACCACCAGTGACCAACACAAACAGCAAACAACACCAACAGTGACCAACACCAACTGCAAACAACACCAACAGTGACCAACACCAACAGCGAACAACACCAACAGTGACTAACGCCAACAGTGACCAACAACAACAGGGAACAACACCAACAGTGACCAACACCAACAGTGACCAACACCAACAGGGAACAACACCAACAGTGAACAACTCCAACAGTGACCTGCACTAACAGGAAACAACACTAACAGTGACCAACACCAGCAATGACCAACACCAACAGGGAACAACACCAGCAGCAAACAACACCATCAGTGACCAACACCAAGAGATAACAACACCAACAGTGACCAACACCAACAGCGAACAACACCAACAGTGAATAACACCAACAGTGAACAAAACCAATAGCAAACAACTCCAACAGTGACTAACACCACCAGTAACCAACACCAACGGTGACCAACACCAACAGCGAACAACACCAACGGTGACCAACACCAACAGAGACCAACACGAACAGTGAATAAAACCAACATTGACCAACACCAAAAGCGAAAAAAACGTAAAGTGACAAACGCCAACAGTGAACAACACCAACAGGGAACAACACCAACAGTGACCAACACCAACAGTGACCAACACCAACATCGAACAACACCAGCAGTGACCAACACTAAAAGTGACCAACACCAACAGTGACCAACACCAAAAGTGACCAACACCACCAGTGACCACCACCACCAGCGTCCAACACCACTCCCAGTGACCAACACCAACAGTGACCACCCCAACAGCGAACAATACCAACAGTGACCAACACCAACAGTGACCAACACAAACAGTGACCAACACCAACAGCGAACAACAATAACAGTGACCAACACCAACAGTGACCAACACCAACAGCAAACAACACCAACAGTGACCAACACCAACAATGACCAACACCAACAGCGAACAACACCAATAGCAAACAACACCAACAGTGACCAACACCAGCAGCGAACACCAACAGTGACCAACTTCAACAGTGACCAACACCAACAGTGAACAACACGTACAGTAAAAAACACGAACAGTGATCAAAACCAACAGTGACCAACACCAACTGCGAACAACACCAACAGTGACCAACACCAATAGCGACCAATACCAACAGTGACCAACACCAACAGTGAACAACACGAACAGTGACCAACACGATGAGTGACCAAAACCAACAGTGACGAACACTAACAGCGAACAACACCAACAGTGACCAACACCAGCAGTGAACAATGCCAACAGCGAACAACACCAAGAGTGACCAATACCAACAGGGAACAACTCCAACAGTGAACAACATCAACAGCGAACAACACCAACAGTGACCAACACCAACAGTGAACAACACCAGTAGCGAACAACACCAACAGTAACCAACACCAACAGCGAACAACACCAACAGTGACCAACACCAACAGCGAACAACACCAACAGTGAACAACACCAACAGTGACCAACACCAACAGTGTTCAACACCAACAATGATGAACACCAACAGTGATCAACACCAACAGTGACCAACACAAACAGTGACCAACACCAATAGTGACCAACACCAACAGTGACCAACTCCAACAGTGACAAACACTAACAGTGAACAACACCAACAGTGACCAACACCAACAGTGACCAACACCAACAGCAAACAACACTAATAGTGACCAACACCAACAGCGATCAACACCAACAGTGAAAAACACTAACAGCGAACAACAACAACAGCGAACAACACCTACAGTGAACCACACCAACAGTGACCAACACCAACAGCAAACAACACCAACAGTGACCAACACCAACAGTGAACAACACCAACAGTGACCAACGCGAACAGTGACTAAAACTATCAGTGACCAACACCAACAGTGAACAACACCAACAGTGACCAACACTAACAGCGAAACCCAACAATGACCAACACCAACAGTGACCAACACCAACAGTGACCAACACCAACAGTGATCAACTCCAAGAGTGACCAACACCAATAGCGAACAACACCAACAGTGACCAACACCAACAGTGAACAACACGAACAGTGACCAATACGAACAGTGACCAAATCCAGCAGTGACTAACACTAACAGCGAACAACATTAACAGTGACCAACACCTACAGTGAACAACACGAGCAGTGACCAATACGAACAGTGACCAAATCCAGCAGTGACCAACACTAACAGCGAACAACACCAACAGTGACCAACACCAACAGTGAACAATACCAACAGCGCACAATACCAACATAGAACAACACCAACATAGACCAATCATAACAGGGAATAACACGAACAGTGACCAACACCAATAGCAAAGAACACCAACAGTGACTAACACCAACAATGAACAAAACCAATTGCGAACAACACCAAGAGTGACCAACACCACCAGTGACCAACACCAACGGTAACCAACACCAACAGCGAACAACACCAACACGGAACAACACCAACAATGAGCAACACCAACAGTGACCATTACGAAGTGTGAATGAAACCAACAGTGACTAACTCCAACAGCGAAAAACACGAACAGTGATCAACGCCAACAGTGACCAACACCAACAGGGAAAAACACCAACAGTGACCAACACCAACAGTGACCAACACCAACAGTGACCAACACCAACAGGGAACAACACCAACAGTGACCAACTCCAACAGCGAACAACACCAATAGTGGCCAACACCAACAGTGAACAACACCAACAGTGACCAACACCAACAGTAAACAACACAAACAGTGACCAACACCAACAGTGAACAAAACCAGCAGTGACCAACACCAATAGCGAACAACACCAACAGTGAACAACACCACCAGTGACCAACACCAATAGTGACCAACACCATCAGCGAACAATACCAACAGGGAACAACACCAACAGCGACCAAAACCAACAGTGAACAACACGAACAGTGACCAACACGAACAATGAAAAAACCAACAGTGACCAACTCCAACAGCGAACAACACCAACAGTGACCAACACCAACAGTGACCAACAGTGACGAACACCAACCGTGACCAACACCAACAGCGAACAACATTAACAGTGTCCAACACCAACAGTGAACAACACCAGCAGTGACCAACACCAACAGTGTCCAACACCGACAGCGAACAACACCAACAGTGACTAACACATACAGAGAGCAACACCAACAGTGACCAATACCAACAGTGACTAACATTAACAGTGACCAACACCAACAGAGACCAACACCAACAGCGAACAACACCAACAGTGAACAACACAAACAGTGACGAACATCAAGAGTGACGAACACAAACATGAACACCACGAACAGTGACCAACACGAACAGTGACCAAAACCAACAGTGACCAACACCAACAGCGAAAAACACGAACAATGACCAACGCCAATAGTGACCTACACCAACAGGGAACAACACCAACAGTGACCAACACCAACACCGACCAACACCAAGAACGAACAACACCAACAGTGACCAACTCCAACAGTGACCTAAACCAACAGGGGAACAACAGCAACAGGGACCAACACCAAGAGTGACCAACACCAACAGGGAACAACACCAGCAAAGACCAACACCAACAGTGACCAACACCAACAGCGAACAACACCAACAGGGAACAACACCAGTAGTGACCAACACTAGAAGAGACCAACACCAACAGTGACCAAAACTAAAAGTGACCAACACCACCAGTGACCAACAACACCAACGACCAGCACCACCACCAGTGACCAACACCAACAGTGACCAACACCAACAGCGAACAACACCAACAGTGACCAACACCAACAGCGAACAACACCAACAGTGACCAACACCACCAGTGACCAACACGTACAGCGAACAACACCAACAGTGACCAACACTAACAGCGAATAACACCAATAGTTGCCAACACCAACAGTGAACAACACCAATAGTGGCCAACACCAACAGTGAACAAACACCAGTAGCGAAAAACACCAACAGTAACCAACACCAACAGCGAACAACACCAACAGTGACCAACACCAACAGCGAACAACACCAACAGTGACCAACACCAACACCAACACCAACAGTGTTCAACACCAACAATGATGAACACCAACAGTGATCAACACCAACAGTGACCAACACAAACAGTTACCAACACCAACAGTGACCAACACCAGCAGTGACGAACTCCAACAGTGACAAACACTAACAGCGAACAACACCAACAGTGACCAACACTAACAGTGACCAACACCAACAGCAAACAACACCAATAGTGACCAACACCAACAGCGATCAACACCAACAGTGACCAACACCAACAGTGACCAACACCAACAGCGAACAACACCAACAGCGAACAACACCAACAGTGAACCACACCAACAGTGACCAACACCAACAGCAAACAACACCAACAGTGACCAACACCAACAGTGAACAACACCAACAGTGACCAACGCGAACAGTGACCAAAACTATCAGTGACCAACACCAACAGCGAACAACACCAACAGTGACCAACACTAACAGCGAAACCCAACAATGACCAACACCAACAGTGACCAACACCAACAGTGACCAACACCAACAGGGACCAATACGAACAGTGACCAAATCCAGCAGTGACCAACACCAACAGTGACCAATACGAACAGTGACCAAATCCAGCAGTGACCAAAACTATCAGTGACCAACACTAACAGCGAACAACACCAACAGTGACCAACACCAACAGTGAACAATACCAACAGCGAACAATACCAACATAGAACAACACCAACATAGACCAATACCAACAGCGAACAACACCAACATAGAACAACACCAACAGTGAACAATACCAACAGCGAACAACACCAATATAGAACAACACCAACAGTGAACAATACCAACAGCGAACAACACCAACATAGAACAACACCAACAGTGAACAATACCAACAGTGAACAACAGCAACATAGACCCACACCAACAGGGAATAACACGAACAGTGACCAACACCAATAGCAAAGAACACCAACAGTGACTAACACCAACAATGAACAAAACCAATTGCGAACAACACCAACAGTGACCAACACCACCAGTGACCAACACCAACGGTAACCAACACCAACAGCGAACAACACCAACAGGGAACAACACCAACAATGAGCAACACCAACAGTGACCATTACGAAGTGTGAATGAAACCAACAGTGACTAACTCCAACAGCGAAAAACGCGAACAGTGATCAACGCCAACAGTGACCAACACCAACAGGGAAAAACACCAACAGTGTCCAACACCAACAGTGACCAACACCAACAGTGACCAACACCAACACCGAACAACACCAACAGTGATCAACACCAAAAGCGAACAACACCAATAGTGGCCAACACCAACAGTGAACAACAACAGTGACCAACACCAACAGTCACCAACACCATCAGTCACCAACTCCAACAACGAACCACACCAACAGTGACCAACACCAACAGTGACCAACACCAACAGCAAACAACACCAACAGTGACCAACACCAACAGCAAACAACACCAACAGTGACCAACACCAACAGTGAACAACACCAACAGTGACCAACACGAACAGTGATCAAAACTATCAGCGAGCAACACCAACAGTGACCAACACTAACAGCGAAACCCAACAATGACCAACACCAACAGTGACCAACACCAACAGAGACCAACACCAACAGTGACCAACACCAACAGTGATCAACTCCAAGAGTGACCAACACCAACAGCGAACAACAACAACAGTGACCAACACCAACAGTGAACAACACGAACAGTGACCAATACGAACAGTGACCAAATCCAGCAGTGACCAACACTAACAGCGAACAACACCAACAGTGACCAACACCAACAGTGAACAACACCAACAGCGAACAACACCAACAGTGACCAACACCAACAGTGACCAACACCAACAGTGAACAACACCAACAGTGACCAACACCAACAGTAAACAACACAAACAGTAACCAACACCAACAGTGAACAAAACCAACAGTGACCAACACTAACAGCGAAACCCAACAATGACCAACACCAACAGTGACCAACACCAACAGTGACCAACACCAACAGTGATCAACTCCAAGAGTGACCAACACCAATAGCGAACAACACCAACAGTGACCAACACCAACAGTGAACAACACGAACAGTGACCAATACGAACAGTGACCAAATCCAGCAGTGACTAACACTAACAGCGAACAACATTAACAGTGACCAACACCTACAGTGAACAACACGAACAGTGACCAATACGAACAGTGACCAAATCCAGCAGTGACCAACACTAACAGCGAACAACACCAACAGTGACCAACACCAACAGTGAACAATACCAACAGCGCACAATACCAACATAGAACAACACCAACATAGACCAATCATAACAGGGAATAACACGAACAGTGACCAACACCAATAGCAAAGAACACCAACAGTGACTAACACCAACAATGAACAAAACCAATTGCGAACAACACCAAGAGTGACCAACACCACCAGTGACCAACACCAACGGTAACCAACACCAACAGCGAACAACACCAACACGGAACAACACCAACAATGAGCAACACCAACAGTGACCATTACGAAGTGTGAATGAAACCAACAGTGACTAACTCCAACAGCGAAAAACACGAACAGTGATCAACGCCAACAGTGACCAACACCAACAGGGAAAAACACCAACAGTGACCAACACCAACAGTGACCAACACCAACAGTGACCAACACCAACAGGGAACAACACCAACAGTGACCAACTCCAACAGCGAACAACACCAATAGTGGCCAACACCAACAGTGAACAACACCAACAGTGACCAACACCAACAGTAAACAACACAAACAGTGACCAACACCAACAGTGAACAAAACCAGCAGTGACCAACACCAATAGCGAACAACACCAACAGTGAACAACACCACCAGTGACCAACACCAATAGTGACCAACACCATCAGCGAACAATACCAACAGGGAACAACACCAACAGCGACCAAAACCAACAGTGAACAACACGAACAGTGACCAACACGAACAATGAAAAAACCAACAGTGACCAACTCCAACAGCGAACAACACCAACAGTGACCAACACCAACAGTGACCAACAGTGACGAACACCAACCGTGACCAACACCAACAGCGAACAACATTAACAGTGTCCAACACCAACAGTGAACAACACCAGCAGTGACCAACACCAACAGTGTCCAACACCGACAGCGAACAACACCAACAGTGACTAACACATACAGAGAGCAACACCAACAGTGACCAATACCAACAGTGACTAACATTAACAGTGACCAACACCAACAGAGACCAACACCAACAGCGAACAACACCAACAGTGAACAACACAAACAGTGACGAACATCAAGAGTGACGAACACAAACATGAACACCACGAACAGTGACCAACACGAACAGTGACCAAAACCAACAGTGACCAACACCAACAGCGAAAAACACGAACAATGACCAACGCCAATAGTGACCTACACCAACAGGGAACAACACCAACAGTGACCAACACCAACACCGACCAACACCAAGAACGAACAACACCAACAGTGACCAACTCCAACAGTGACCTAAACCAACAGGGGAACAACAGCAACAGGGACCAACACCAAGAGTGACCAACACCAACAGGGAACAACACCAGCAAAGACCAACACCAACAGTGACCAACACCAACAGCGAACAACACCAACAGGGAACAACACCAGTAGTGACCAACACTAGAAGAGACCAACACCAACAGTGACCAAAACTAAAAGTGACCAACACCACCAGTGACCAACAACACCAACGACCAGCACCACCACCAGTGACCAACACCAACAGTGACCAACACCAACAGCGAACAACACCAACAGTGACCAACACCAACAGCGAACAACACCAACAGTGACCAACACCACCAATGACCAACACGTACAGCGAACAACACCAACAGTGACCAACACTAACAGCGAATAACACCAATAGTTGCCAACACCAACAGTGAACAACACCAATAGTGGCCAACACCAACAGTGAACAACACCAGTAGCGAAAAACACCAACAGTAACCAACACCAACAGCGAACAACACCAACAGTGACCAACACCAACAGCGAACAACACCAACAGTGACCAACACCAACACCAACACCAACAGTGTTCAACACCAACAATGATGAACACCAACAGTGATCAACACCAACAGTGACCAACACAAACAGTTACCAACACCAACAGTGACCAACACCAGCAGTGACGAACTCCAACAGTGACAAACACTAACAGCGAACAACACCAACAGTGACCAACACTAACAGTGACCAACACCAACAGCAAACAACACCAATAGTGACCAACACCAACAGCGATCAACACCAACAGTGACCAACACCAACAGTGACCAACACCAACAGCGAACAACACCAACAGCGAACAACACCAACAGTGAACCACACCAACAGTGACCAACACCAACAGCAAACAACACCAACAGTGACCAACACCAACAGTGAACAACACCAACAGTGACCAACGCGAACAGTGACCAAAACTATCAGTGACCAACACCAACAGCGAACAACACCAACAGTGACCAACACTAACAGCGAAACCCAACAATGACCAACACCAACAGTGACCAACACCAACAGTGACCAACACCAACAGGGACCAATACGAACAGTGACCAAATCCAGCAGTGACCAACACCAACAGTGACCAATACGAACAGTGACCAAATCCAGCAGTGACCAAAACTATCAGTGACCAACACTAACAGCGAACAACACCAACAGTGACCAACACCAACAGTGAACAATACCAACAGCGAACAATACCAACATAGAACAACACCAACATAGACCAATACCAACAGCGAACAACACCAACATAGAACAACACCAACAGTGAACAATACCAACAGCGAACAACACCAATATAGAACAACACCAACAGTGAACAATACCAACAGCGAACAACACCAACATAGAACAACACCAACAGTGAACAATACCAACAGTGAACAACAGCAACATAGACCCACACCAACAGGGAATAACACGAACAGTGACCAACACCAATAGCAAAGAACACCAACAGTGACTAACACCAACAATGAACAAAACCAATTGCGAACAACACCAACAGTGACCAACACTAACAGCGAAACCCAACAATGACCAACACCAACAGTGACCAACACCAACAGTGACCAACACCAACAGTGATCAACTCCAAGAGTGACCAACACCAATAGCGAACAACACCAACAGTGACCAACACCAACAGTGAACAACACGAACAGTGACCAATACGAACAGTGACCAAATCCAGCAGTGACTAACACTAACAGCGAACAACATTAACAGTGACCAACACCTACAGTGAACAACACGAACAGTGACCAATACGAACAGTGACCAAATCCAGCAGTGACCAACACTAACAGCGAACAACACCAACAGTGACCAACACCAACAGTGAACAATACCAACAGCGCACAATACCAACATAGAACAACACCAACATAGACCAATCATAACAGGGAATAACACGAACAGTGACCAACACCAATAGCAAAGAACACCAACAGTGACTAACACCAACAATGAACAAAACCAATTGCGAACAACACCAAGAGTGACCAACACCACCAGTGACCAACACCAACGGTAACCAACACCAACAGCGAACAACACCAACACGGAACAACACCAACAATGAGCAACACCAACAGTGACCATTACGAAGTGTGAATGAAACCAACAGTGACTAACTCCAACAGCGAAAAACACGAACAGTGATCAACGCCAACAGTGACCAACACCAACAGGGAAAAACACCAACAGTGACCAACACCAACAGTGACCAACACCAACAGTGACCAACACCAACAGGGAACAACACCAACAGTGACCAACTCCAACAGCGAACAACACCAATAGTGGCCAACACCAACAGTGAACAACACCAACAGTGACCAACACCAACAGTAAACAACACAAACAGTGACCAACACCAACAGTGAACAAAACCAGCAGTGACCAACACCAATAGCGAACAACACCAACAGTGAACAACACCACCAGTGACCAACACCAATAGTGACCAACACCATCAGCGAACAATACCAACAGGGAACAACACCAACAGCGACCAAAACCAACAGTGAACAACACGAACAGTGACCAACACGAACAATGAAAAAACCAACAGTGACCAACTCCAACAGCGAACAACACCAACAGTGACCAACACCAACAGTGACCAACAGTGACGAACACCAACCGTGACCAACACCAACAGCGAACAACATTAACAGTGTCCAACACCAACAGTGAACAACACCAGCAGTGACCAACACCAACAGTGTCCAACACCGACAGCGAACAACACCAACAGTGACTAACACATACAGAGAGCAACACCAACAGTGACCAATACCAACAGTGACTAACATTAACAGTGACCAACACCAACAGAGACCAACACCAACAGCGAACAACACCAACAGTGAACAACACAAACAGTGACGAACATCAAGAGTGACGAACACAAACATGAACACCACGAACAGTGACCAACACGAACAGTGACCAAAACCAACAGTGACCAACACCAACAGCGAAAAACACGAACAATGACCAACGCCAATAGTGACCTACACCAACAGGGAACAACACCAACAGTGACCAACACCAACACCGACCAACACCAAGAACGAACAACACCAACAGTGACCAACTCCAACAGTGACCTAAACCAACAGGGGAACAACAGCAACAGGGACCAACACCAAGAGTGACCAACACCAACAGGGAACAACACCAGCAAAGACCAACACCAACAGTGACCAACACCAACAGCGAACAACACCAACAGGGAACAACACCAGTAGTGACCAACACTAGAAGAGACCAACACCAACAGTGACCAAAACTAAAAGTGACCAACACCACCAGTGACCAACAACACCAACGACCAGCACCACCACCAGTGACCAACACCAACAGTGACCAACACCAACAGCGAACAACACCAACAGTGACCAACACCAACAGCGAACAACACCAACAGTGACCAACACCACCAATGACCAACACGTACAGCGAACAACACCAACAGTGACCAACACTAACAGCGAATAACACCAATAGTTGCCAACACCAACAGTGAACAACACCAATAGTGGCCAACACCAACAGTGAACAACACCAGTAGCGAAAAACACCAACAGTAACCAACACCAACAGCGAACAACACCAACAGTGACCAACACCAACAGCGAACAACACCAACAGTGACCAACACCAACACCAACACCAACAGTGTTCAACACCAACAATGATGAACACCAACAGTGATCAACACCAACAGTGACCAACACAAACAGTTACCAACACCAACAGTGACCAACACCAGCAGTGACGAACTCCAACAGTGACAAACACTAACAGCGAACAACACCAACAGTGACCAACACTAACAGTGACCAACACCAACAGCAAACAACACCAATAGTGACCAACACCAACAGCGATCAACACCAACAGTGACCAACACCAACAGTGACCAACACCAACAGCGAACAACACCAACAGCGAACAACACCAACAGTGAACCACACCAACAGTGACCAACACCAACAGCAAACAACACCAACAGTGACCAACACCAACAGTGAACAACACCAACAGTGACCAACGCGAACAGTGACCAAAACTATCAGTGACCAACACCAACAGCGAACAACACCAACAGTGACCAACACTAACAGCGAAACCCAACAATGACCAACACCAACAGTGACCAACACCAACAGTGACCAACACCAACAGGGACCAATACGAACAGTGACCAAATCCAGCAGTGACCAACACCAACAGTGACCAATACGAACAGTGACCAAATCCAGCAGTGACCAAAACTATCAGTGACCAACACTAACAGCGAACAACACCAACAGTGACCAACACCAACAGTGAACAATACCAACAGCGAACAATACCAACATAGAACAACACCAACATAGACCAATACCAACAGCGAACAACACCAACATAGAACAACACCAACAGTGAACAATACCAACAGCGAACAACACCAATATAGAACAACACCAACAGTGAACAATACCAACAGCGAACAACACCAACATAGAACAACACCAACAGTGAACAATACCAACAGTGAACAACAGCAACATAGACCCACACCAACAGGGAATAACACGAACAGTGACCAACACCAATAGCAAAGAACACCAACAGTGACTAACACCAACAATGAACAAAACCAATTGCGAACAACACCAACAGTGACCAACACCACCAGTGACCAACACCAACGGTAACCAACACCAACAGCGAACAACACCAACAGGGAACAACACCAACAATGAGCAACACCAACAGTGACCATTACGAAGTGTGAATGAAACCAACAGTGACTAACTCCAACAGCGAAAAACGCGAACAGTGATCAACGCCAACAGTGACCAACACCAACAGGGAAAAACACCAACAGTGTCCAACACCAACAGTGACCAACACCAACAGTGACCAACACCAACACCGAACAACACCAACAGTGATCAACACCAAAAGCGAACAACACCAATAGTGGCCAACACCAACAGTGAACAACAACAGTGACCAACACCAACAGTCACCAACACCATCAGTCACCAACTCCAACAACGAACCACACCAACAGTGACCAACACCAACAGTGACCAACACCAACAGCAAACAACACCAACAGTGACCAACACCAACAGCAAACAACACCAACAGTGACCAACACCAACAGTGAACAACACCAACAGTGACCAACACGAACAGTGATCAAAACTATCAGCGAGCAACACCAACAGTGACCAACACTAACAGCGAAACCCAACAATGACCAACACCAACAGTGACCAACACCAACAGAGACCAACACCAACAGTGACCAACACCAACAGTGATCAACTCCAAGAGTGACCAACACCAACAGCGAACAACAACAACAGTGACCAACACCAACAGTGAACAACACGAACAGTGACCAATACGAACAGTGACCAAATCCAGCAGTGACCAACACTAACAGCGAACAACACCAACAGTGACCAACACCAACAGTGAACAACACCAACAGCGAACAACACCAACAGTGACCAACACCAACAGTGACCAACACCAACAGTGAACAACACCAACAGTGACCAACACCAACAGTAAACAACACAAACAGTAACCAACACCAACAGTGAACAAAACCAACAGTGACCAACACCAATAGCGAACAACACCAACAGTGAACAACACAACCAGTGACCAACACCAACAGTGACCAACACCATCAGCGAACAATACCAACAGCGACCAACAGGTAACAATACCAACAGCGACCAAAACCAACAGTGAACAACAAGAACAATGACCAACACGAACAATGAACAAAACCAACAGTGACCAACTCCAACAGCGAACAACACCAACAGTGACCAACACCAACAGTGACCAACAGTGACGAACACCAACCGTAACCAACACCAACAGCGAAAAATATTAACAGTGTCCAACACCAACAGTGAACAACACCAGCAGTGACCAACACCAACAGTGTCCAACACCGACAGCGAACAACACCATCAGTGACTAATACATACAGAGAGCAACACCAACAGTGATCAACACCAACAGTGACCAACACCAACAGTGACCACCACCAACAGAGACCAACACCAACAGCGAACAACACCAACAGCGAACAACACCAACAGTGACCAACACAAACAGCGAACAACACCAACAGTGACGAACATCAACAGTGACGAACACAAACATGAACAACACGAACAGTGACCAATACGAACAGTGACCAAAACCAACAGTGACCAACACCAACAGCGAAAAACACGAACAGTGACCAACGCCAATAGTGACCTACACCAACAGGGAACAACACCAACAGTGACCAACACCAACACCGACCAACAACAGGAGGGAACAAAACCAACAGTGACCAACACCAACAGTGAACAAAACCAACAGTGACCAACACCAACAGTGAACAACATCAACAAAGACCAACACCAACAGTGACCAACACCAACAGCGAACAACACTAACAGGGAACAACACCAACAGTGACCAAAACCAACAGTGAACAACACGAGCAGTGACCAACACGATCAGTGACCAAAACCAACAGTGACCAACTCCAACAGCGAACAACACCAACAGTTACCAACACCAACATTGACCAACACCAACAGTGACCAACACCAACAGCAA
This sequence comes from Procambarus clarkii, assembly GCF_040958095.1. Lineage (NCBI taxonomy): Eukaryota > Metazoa > Arthropoda > Malacostraca > Decapoda > Cambaridae > Procambarus > Procambarus clarkii. The sequence goes on from NC_091167.1 coordinate 9,370,313, forward strand.
GCAATACCAACAGTGTCCAACACCAACAGTGACCAACACCAACAGTGACCAACACCAACAATGACCAACACCAACAGCGAACAACACCAACAGCGAACAACATTAACAGTGACCAACACAAACAGGGAACAACACCAACAGTGACCAACACCACCAGTGACCAACACCACCTGTGACCAACACCAAAAGCGAACACCAACAGTGACCAACACCAACAGCGAACAACACCAATTGTGACCAATACCAACAGTCACCAACACCAACAGTCACCATCTCCAACAGCGATCAACACCAACAGTGACCAACAGTGACCAACACCAACAGAGACCAACACCAAAAGCAAACAACACCAACAGTGTCCAACAGCAACAGGGAAACACCAACAGCGAAAAACACGAACAGTGACCAAAGCCAATAGTGACCAACACCAATAGGGAAGAACAACAACAGTGACCAACTCCAACAGTGACCTACACCAACAGGGAACAACACCAACAGTGACCAACACCAACAGTGACCAACACAAACAGGGAACAACACTAGCAGTGACCAACACCAACAGTGAAGAACACCAACAAATGCCAACACCCACAGTGACCAACACCAACAGTGACCAACACCAACAGCGAACAACACCAACATGGAACAACACCAGCAGTGTCGAACACTAACAGTGACCAACACCAAAATTGACCAACACTACCAGTGATCAACACCACCAGCGACCAACACCACCAGTGACCAACACCAACAGTGACCAACACCAACCGCGAACAACACCAACAGGGACCAACACCAACCGCGAACAACACCAATAGTGATCAACACCAACATCAAACAACACCACTGGTGACCAACACCAACAGCGAACAACACCAACAGTGACCAACACCACAAGTGACCAACGCTAACAGCGAACAACACCAACAGTGACCAACACCAACAGCAAACAACACCACTGGTGACCAACACCACCAGTGATCAACACCAGCAGTGACCAACACCAACAGCGAACAACACCAACAGTGACCAACTCCACAAGTGACCAACACCAACACCGAACAACACCAACAGTGATTAACACCAACAGCGAACAACACCAATAGTGGCCAACACCAACAGTGACCAACACCAACAGTCACCAACACCAACAGTCACCAACTCCAACAACGAACAACACCAACAGTGACCAACACCAACAGCGACCAACACCAACAGCAAACAACACCAACAGTGTCCAACACCAACTGGGAACAACACCAACAGTGACCAACACCAACAGTGAACAACACGAACAGTGACCAACACGAACAGAGACCAAAATCAACAGTGACCAACACCAACAGCGAAAAACACGAACAGTGACCAACGCCAATAGTGACCAACACCAACAGGGAACAACCCCAACAGTGGCCAACACAGACACTGACCAACACCATGAGGGAACAACACCAACAGTGACCAACTCCAACAGTGACCTATACCAACAAGGAACAACACCAACAGTGACCAACACCAACAGTGACCAACACCAACAGGGAACAACACCAACAGTGACCAACACCAACAGTGAAATCCACCAACAAAGACCAACACCAACAGTGACCAACACCAACAGCAAACAACACCAACATGGAACAACACCAGCAGTGTCCAACACTAACAGTGACCAACACCAAAATTGACCAACACTACCAGTGATAAACACCACCAGCGACCAACACCACCAGTGACCAACACCAACAGTGACCAACACCAACCGCGAACAACACCAATAGTGATCAACACCAACATCAAACAACACCACTAGTGATCAACACCACCAGTGACCAACACCAACAGCAAACAACACCACAAGTGACCAACACTAACAGCGAATAACTCCAACAGTGACCAACACCAACAGCAAACAACACCACTGGTGACCAACACCACCAGTGACCGACACCAACAGTGACCAACACCACCAGTGACCAACACCAACAGCAAACAACACCAACAGTGACCAACACCAACAGGGAACAACACCAACAGTGACCAACACCACAAGTGACCAACACCAACACCGAAGAACACCAACAGTGATCAACACCAAAAGCGAACAACACCAATAGTGGCCAACACCAACAGTGAACAACAACAGTGACCAACACCAACAGTCACCTACTAACAGTCACCAACACCAACAGTCACCAACACCAACAGGAAACAACACCAACAGTGTCCAACACCAACAGGGAACAACACCAACAGTGACCAACACCAACAGTGAACAACACGAACAGTGACCAACACGAACAGAGACCAAAATCAACAGTGACCAACACCAACAGCGAAAAACACGAACAGTGACCAACGCCAAAAGTGACCAACACCAACAGGGAACAACCCCAACAGTGGCCAACACAGACACTGACCAACACCAACAGGGAACAACACCAACAGTGACCAACACTAACAGTGACCAACACCACCAGTGACCAACACCAAAGTGACCAACACACCAACCAGTGACCAACACCACCAGCGACCTACACCACCAGCGACCAACACCACCACCAGTGACCAACACCAACATTGACCAACACCAACAGCGAACAACGACAACAGTGACCAACATCAACAGCGAACAACACCAACAGTGATCAACACTAACATCAAACAACACCACTGGTGACCAACACCACCAATGACCAACACCAACAGCGAACAACACCAACAGTGACCAACACCAACAGCAAACAACACCACTGGTGACCAACACCATTAGTGACCAACACCAACAGTGATCAACACCAACAGCGAACAACACCAACAGCAACCAACACCAGAAGTGACCAACACCAACACCGAACAACACCAACAGTGATCAACACCAACAGCGAACAACACCAATAGTGGCCAACACCAACAGTGAGCAACAACAGTGACCAACACCAACAGTGAGCAACAACAGTCACCAACTCCAACAACGAACAACACCAACAGTCACCAACACCAACAGTGACCAACACCATCAGCAAACAACACCAACAGAGAACAACACCAACAGTGACCAACAATAACAGTGAACAACACGAACAGTGACTAACACAATCAGTGACCAAAACCAGCAGTGACCAACACCAACAGCGATAAACAGGAACAGTGACCAACGCCAATAGTGACCAACACCAACAGGGAACAACCCCAACAGTGGCCAACACAGACACTGACCAACACCAACAGGGAACAACACCAACAGTGACCAACTCCAACAGTGACCTACACCAACAAGGAACAACACCAACTGTGACCAACACGAACAGTGACCAACACCAACAGGGAACAACACCAACAGTGACCAACACCAACAGTGAAATCCACCAACAAAGACCAACACCAACAGTGGCCAACACCAACAGCGAACAACTACAACATGGAACAACACCAGCTGTGACCAACACTAACAGTGACCGACACCAACAGTGACCAACACCGAAAGTGCCCAACACCACCACCAGTGACCAACACCCCCAGCGACCAACACCACCACCAGTGACCAACACCAAACAACACCAACAATGACCAAAACCAACAGCGAACAACACCAACAGTGACCAACACCAACAGTGAACGACACCAACAGTCACCAACACCAACAGCGAAAAACACCAATAGTGGCCAACACCAACAGTGACCAACACCAACAGCGAACAACACCAACAGTGACCAACATCAACAGTGACCAACACCAAAAGCGAACAACACAAACAGTGACCAACACCAACAGCGAACACCAACAATGACGAACAACAACAGTGACCAACACCAACAGTGACCAACACCAACAGTGACCAACACCAACAGTGATCAACTCAACAGTGACCAACACCAACAGCGAACAACACCAACAGTGAACAACTCCAACAGTGACAAACATCAACAGTGACCAACACCAACAGCGAACAACACCAACAGTGACCAACACCAACAGCAAACAACACTAATAGTGGCCAACACCAACAGTGACCAACTCCAACAGTGACCTACACCAACAGGGAACAACACCAACAGTGACCAACACAAACAGTGACCAACACCAACAGGGAACAACACCAACAGTGACCAACACCAACAGCAAACAACACTAATAGTGGCCAACACCAACAGTGAACCATACCAACATCTAACAACACTAATAGTGACCAACACCAACAGTGACCAACTCCAACAGTGACCTACACCAACAGGGAACAACACCAACAGTGACCAACACAAACAGTGACCAACACCAACAGGGAACCTACCTTGAGGTGCTTCCGGGGCTTAGCGTCCCCGCGGCCCGGTCGTCGACCAGGCCTCCTGGTTGCCGGACTGATCAACCAGGCTGTTGGACGCGGCTGCTCGCAGCCTGACGTATGAGTCACAGCCTGGTTGATCAGGTATCCTTTGGAGGTGCTTATCCAGTTCTCTCTTGAACACTGTGAGGGGTCGGCCAGTTATGCCCCTTATGTGTAGTGGAAGCGTGTTGAACAGTCTCGGACCTCTGATGTTGATAGAGTTCTCTCTCAGAGTACCAGTTGCACCTCTGTTTTTCAACGGGGGTATTCTGCACATCCTGCCATGTCTTCTGGTCTCATGTGATGTTATTTCTGTGTGCAGGTTTGGGACCAGCCCCTCTAATATTTTCCACATGTAAATTATTATGTACCTCTCCCGCCTGCGCTCAAGGGAGTACAGTTTTAGGCTCTTTAGTCGGCCCCAATAGTTTAGATGTTTTACTGAGTGGATTCTAGCAGTAAAGGATCTCTGCACGCTCTCCAGGTCAGCAATTTCTCCAGCTTTGAAAGGTGCTTTCATTGTGCAGCAGTACTCTACTCTAGAGAGCACAAGCTTTTTGAAAAGTATCATCATCGGTATAGCATCTCTAGTGTGAAAAGTTCTTGTTATCCAACCTGTCATTTTTCTTGCAGTTGTGACGGCTACTTTATTGTGTTCTTTAAAGGTAAGGTCTTCCGACATGAGTACACCCAGATCCTTTACATTGCCTTTTCGTTCTATGTTATGATTTGCCTGAGTTTTGTACGTGGTTTCCGTTTTTATATTTTATTTTTTTCCATAGCGCATGAGCTGGAACTTATCTTCGTTAAACACCATATTATTTTCTGTAGCCCATAGAAAGACCTAATCTACATCTGACTGGAGGTTCGCCGTGTCCTCTATGTTGCCTACTCTCATGAAGATCCTAGTGTCATCTGCAAAGGATGATACAGTGCTATAGGTTGTGTTCTTGTCTATGTCCGAAATGAGGATGAGAAAAAGTACTGGAGCAAGCACAGTACCCTGGGGGACTGAGCTCTTCACGGTTGATGGGCTGGATTTTATTTTGTTGACTATTACACATTGGGTTCTGTTGGTCAGGAAATTGTAGATCCATCTACCTATTTTTCCGGTAATTCCTTTTGAACGCATTTTATGTGCAATAACACCATGGTCACATTTATCAAAAGCTTTTGCGAAATCTGTGTAAATTACATCCGCGTCATGTTTGTCTTCCATAGCATCTAATGCCATATCATAGTGGTCCAGCAACTGCGACAGGCAAGAGCGCCCTGTTCTGAAACCATGTTGTCCAGGGTTATGGAGTTGCTGTGATTCCATGTATTTTGTGATTTTACTTCTTAGCACTCTCTCAAAAATTTTTATGATGTGCGATGTTAGTGCTATCGTTCTGTAATTTTTTGCCTCTGCCTTATTTCCTCCTTTATGAAGTGGTGCTATCTCTGCTGTTTTTAGTATATCAGGAATAACGCCAGTATCTAGGCTTTGTCTCCACAGAATGTGGAGGGCCTGCGATAGTGTTTTTTTACAGTTCTTTATGAATATGGAGTTCCAAGAATCCGGGCCTGGTGCAGAGTGCATAGGCATACTGTTTATGACTTCTTCAAAATCCAGTGGGGATAGGGTGACGTCTGATATATGATTTGATGTTGGTATCGTATCCATGAAAAATTCATTTGGGTTATCAATCTTTAGTGTGTTTAATGGCTCGCTGAAAACAGAGTCGTACTGCGTCCTCAGTAGCTCGCTCATTTCTTTGTTGTCATCGGTGAAAGTTCCATCTCCCTTTCGCAGGGGCCCGATACTAGATGTGGTTTTTATCTTGATTTTGCATAGGAGAAAAAATATTTCGGATTTCTTTCTATTTCACTGATGGCCTTTTGCTCTCTTTGCCTCTCCTGGGTTTTGTATGATTCTTGTAGCTTCCTTTCAATTGTTTCTATTTCTCTACCTAACCTTCTTCGCCGTTCTTGAGATAGGGTGCGACTCTCAAGTTGTTCCGCGATTCGTTTTCTTCGCCTATATAGGGAACGACGTTCCCGTTCCAATCTGCATCTCTTCCTCTTTTTTCTTAGAGGTATGCGGTTTGAACATATTTCTAGTGCTACTGAGCTTATTTTTTCCAGGCACTGGTTCAGGTTTGCATTTTCTAGCTGTTCTTCCCAGTTTATTTCTGTGAAGTCCTGGTTTATTTGCGCCCAGTTTATCTGTTTATTATTGAAGTTGAATTTGCTGAAATCTCCTCCACCGGGAATCTGGACTGGTTTTGAAGGTCTACTCCCCATGGTTGTCATAACTTCAATTAAGTTGTGATCTGAGTAACAGGTATTTGTAATCATTATGTTCCTGATCAATTCATCATTATTAGTGAAAATGAGGTCCAGCGTGTTCTCCTTCCTAGTTGGTTCTACTATTTGCTGGTTTAAGGCAAACCTGTCGCACATCCGTAGCAGGTCATTTGCATGTGCCTGTTCATTTAGGCTACTTCCTTGTATTCTTTCTGATATTACTGTATAGCCAGGTGCTTCCATTTCAGGTGTCGTAGGTTGAAGTCCCCAAGCAGGATGATGTTCGGAGCTGGATTTGTGAGGTTTTCCAAGCAGTGTTCTATTTTCATTAGTTGGTCTTTAAACTGCTGAGGGTTTGCCTCCGGTGACTTATATACAAGGACAATAACTACACTTAAAATCTCTATTTTGATTATCAGCACTTCCACCATATCATTTGAGGTGTTTAGCAGCTCAGTACAGATGAGTGTGTCTTTGATGTAGAGGCTGACCCCACCCTGAAGCCGGTGTTTCCTATCACATCTGAAAAGATTGTACTCTGAGATCCATATTTCACCATCATGGTAGTCCTTTGTGTGGGTTTCTGTTAGGGCTGCAAACACTGCATTTGCCTCATGAAGGAGACCATCTATAAATTGAGCTTTGTTGGTTTTGCGTGTTTTTATACCCTGGATGTTGGCAAATATAAATGATGTTATCGTGTTAGTGGAAGTGCTGGAAGCCTTACTTGGTGTTAATATCTGAGGCTCTGGTAAGGAGGCCACTGTGTTTGCGTCCAGGGTGTGTCGTTTTGGAAGTGATTCGTCCAGTTTTGGTAGTAGGACGGGTGTTGTCTGGTGTAGTACCTGTGTGCTTGTTGATAATTTGAATTCCAGTCTTGTGGGTATCTCCGTTCCCCTCTGTAATCCTGTAGTGGTTCCATCTGACTGTTCCTCTCTCTTATATTTACTACTCTGTTTCTGCCTTCCTCTAAAAAATTTCCAGTAGTGTCATATTGATCTTCCCGTCTAAAACGCTCTGTACCTCTCACAAGGAATTCCGGACACTGAAGATTGTAGCATTTTTTGTCCCTAATTGAAAATTGACATAATTTAGGGTGGAAGTATCTACACCCTGTTCCAAGACGGCATGTACCCCTCTCCAACATGTTCCTGCATTTTCGAGGATGCAGAAAATGGCATTTTGCTCCTAATTTTCCATATTTGCATATTCCTTTAGTGTAGAATTTGCAAATGTGTTCCTGTTTTGCGTTTTTCAAGGTATTTATATCTGTGACTGTCTTGTCTACCTCTTTATTGGAGCCATCTCCGTTTTTCATCCCAATTCCTTCATCTATGCACTCTGTCTCACTGTTGCTCTCATCGTTTATATTATCTGGCTCTGCAATATTGCTGTTATTTTGTACCACAATAGTCTCCTCCTCCACACTACTGCTGCGGTTCTCCAAACTATCTGTTCCTGAGTTTTGGTCGTTATCCAATGTTGACTTTTCCCAGTCCGCATATATCACTGGTAGCCTGTCTGTGAATGATAATCTCTGTGACTCGGGAATGTTTTTCATCAGTTTAGTTATGTTCTCTAACATTAATCTGTCATCTTTGCAAACCCAGTAAATTCCTTGCCTTTTTATGCATCCTGGAGCTAATTCTGTACAGCCCAGGTGAAATCTTATGTTACAGATGCAGCACGTTACGCCTGCATTACGTCTTCCCAGTACTCCCGAACACTCGCCACACCTCTCCATTGTCTGGTGTATTGTGTTGTATTTGAGAGTCACTGTATGGATCACTTGTTGATGTCAGTCCTTTTAACTCTTTATAAAATTATATGTATATATATTTATATGTTTAATATTTATAATATTATATGTATACCGTATATTAGTAATATTATGTATGTTATTTTGTTCAAACTTTATGGCAGGTACTTAGCATAGGGTAGCGAAGCTGGTCCCCGGTCGGTACAGGTGATCTCTTGTTGTCCCAGGTTGATGTCACCAGTTTCCAGTTACTCGATTTATACCCACTGATGCCGCCTCTTGCCACTATTCTATATTTCTAGTATTCTATATTTATAATATTCTATGCACGATTTTCCTTCACTTCCAACTTATATGTTGTTGTGATACCCGTTCCACATCACTGTTCCACGAATCACCGTTCACTATTTTTTTCCTAATACACGCATGTACACAAAGCCTCGTTCACTGGCTCACACGCGGTCTCCCGTTTATTCTCTATTTAGCACAAAGTTCTATTGTTAATGACTATTTTCAATTTTCCAGCGGGTCACTATGCACTTTGTTATGTCTGTAATCAGTAATACAAGGCAGTAGTCCTAAAACACCAACACCAACAGCGAACAACACCAACAGTGACCAACACCACCAGTGACCAAAACCAACAGTGACCAACACCAACAGCGAACAACACCAATAGGGAACAACACCAACAGTGACCAACACCAACAGCGAACAACACCAACAGTGACCAACACTAACAGCAAACAACACCACCGGTGACCAACACCACCAGTGACCAAAATCAACAGCAAACAACACCAACAGTGATCAACACCAACAGCGAACAACACCAATAGTGGCCAACACCAACAGTGAACAACAACAGTGACCAACACCAACAGTCAAGAACACCAACAGTCACCAACTCCAACAACGAACAACACCAACAGTGACCAACACCAACAGTGACCAACACCAACAGCAAACAACACCAACAGTGTCCAACACCAACAGGGAACAACACCAACAGTGACCAACACCAACAGTGAACAACACGAACAGTGACCAACACAAACAGTGACCAAAACCAACAGTGACCAACACCAACAGCGAAAAACACGAACAGTGACCAATGCCAATAGTGACCAACACCAACAGGGAAAAACCCCAACAGTGGCCAACACAGACACTGACCAACACCAACAGGGAACAACACCAACAGTGACCAACTCCAACAGTGACCTACACCAACAAGGAACAACACCAACTGTGACCAACACCAATAGTGACCATCACCAACAGGGAACAACACCAACAGAAGACCAACACCAACAGTGAAATCCACCAACAAAGACCAATACCAACAGTGACCAACACCAACAGAGAACAACAACAACATGGAACAACACCAGCTGTGACCAATACTAACAGTGACCAACACCAAAAGTGACCAACACCACCACCAGTGACCAACACCACTAGCGACCAACACCAATACCAGTGACCAACACCAACAGTGACCAACACCAACAGTGACCAACACCAACAGCGAACAACACCAACAGTGACCAACACCAACAGCGAAAAACAACAATAGTGGCCAACACCAACAGTGACCAACACCAACAGCGAACAACACCAACAGTGATCAACATCAACAGTGACCAACACCAAAAGCGAACAACACAAACAGTGACCAACACCAACAGCAAACACCAACAATGACGAACAACAACAGTGACCAACACCAACAGTGACCAACACCAACAGTGACCAACACCAACAGTGACCAACACCAACAGTGATCAACTCCAACAGTGACCAACACCAACAGCGAACAACACCAACAGTGACCAATACCAACATTGAACAACACCAACATTGAACAACACCAACAGTGACCAACACCAACAGCGAACAACACCAACAGTGACCAATACCAACATTGAACAACACCAACAGTGACCAACACCAACAGTGACCAACACCAACAGCGAACAACACAAACAGTGACCAACACCAACAGCAAACACCAACAATGACGAACAACAACAGTGACCAACACCAACAGTGACCAACACCAACAGTGACCAACACCAACAGTGACCAACACCAACAGTGATCAACTCCAACAGTGACCAACACCAACAGCGAACAACACCAACAGTGACAAACACCAACAGTGAACAATACCAACATCTAACAACACCAATAGTGACCAACACCAACAGGGAACAACACCAACAGTGACCAACACCAACAGTGACCAACACCAACAGGGAACAACATCAACAACGAACAACACCAACAGTGACCAACACCAACAGCGAAAAACACCAACAATGACTAACACCACCAGTGACCAACACCAACAGCGAACAACACCAACAGCGAACAACACCAACAGGGAACAACATCAACAACGAACAACACCAACAGTGACCAACACCAACAGTGACCAACACCAACAGCGAAAAACACCAACAATGACTAACACCACCAGTGACCAACACCAACAGCGAACAACACCAACAGGGAACAACACCAACAGTGACCAACACCAACAGTGAACAACACAAACAGAGAACAACACCAACAGCAAACAACACCAACAGTGACCAACACCAACACCGAACAACACCAACAGTGACCAACACCACCAGTGACCAACAACAACAGCAAACAACACCAACAGTGACCAACACCAACAACGAACAACACCAACAGTGACCAACACCACCAGTGACCAACACCAACAGCGAACAACACCGATAGTGACCAACACCATTAGTCACCAACACCAACAGTCACCAACTCCAACAGCGAACAACACCAACAGTGACCAACAGTGACCAACACCAACAGAGACCAACACCAACAGCAAACAACACCAACAGTGTCCAACAGTAACAGGGAACAACACCAACAGTGACCAACAACAACAGTGAACAACACGAACAGTGACCAACACGAACAGTGACCAAAACCAACAGTGACCAACACGAACAGCGAAAAACACGAACAGTGACCAACGCCAATAGTGTCCAACACCAACACCGACCAACACCAACAGGGAACAACACCCACAGTGACCAACTCCATCAGTGACCTACACCAACAGGGAGCAACACCAACAGTGACCAACACCAACAGTGACCAACACCAACTGGAAACAACACCAACAGTGACCAACACCAACAGCGAAAAACACCAACAGTGACGAACATCAACAGTGACGAACACAAACAGTGAACAACACGAACAGTGACCAACACAGTCAGTGACCAAAACCAACAGTGACCAACACCAACAGCGAAAAACACGAACAGTGACCAACGCTAATAGTGACCTACACCAACAGGGAACAACACCAACAGTGAACAACACGAACAGTGACCAACACCAACAGCAAACAACACCAACAGTGACCAACTGTGACCAAAACCAACAGTGACCAACACCAACAGCGAACAACACCAACAGTGACCAACACCAACAGCGAACAACACCAACAGCGAACAACACCAACAGTTACCAACACCAACAGTGAACAACACCACCAGTGACCAACACCAACAATGAACAACACCACCAGTGACCAACACCAACAGTGACCAACACCAACAGTGACCAACACCAACAGTGACCAACACCAACAGTGACCAACACCGACAGCGAACAACACCAACAGTGACTAACACCATCAGCGAGCAACACCAACAGTGACCAACACCAATAGGGAACAACACCAACAGTGACCAACACCAACTGTGACCAACACCAACAGCGAACAACACCAACAGCGAACAACACTAACAGTGACCAACACCAACAGGGAACAACACCAAGAGTGACCAACACCACCAGTGACCAACACCACCAGTGACCAACACCAAAAGCGAACAACACCAATTGTGACCAACACCAACAGTCACCAACACCAACAGTGACCAACACCAACAGTCACCAACTCGAACAGCGATCAACACCAACAGTGACCAACAGTGACCAACACCAACAGAGACCAACACCAAAAGCAAACAACACCAACAGTGTCCAACAGCAACAGGGAACAACACCAACAGTGACCAACACAAACAGTGAACAACACGAACAGTGACCAACACGAACATAGACCAAAACCATCAGTGACCAACACCAACAGCGAAAAACACGAACAGTGACTAACGCCAATAGTGACCAACGCCAACAGCGAACAACACCAACAGGGAACAACACCAACAGTGACCAACAACAACACTAACCAACAACAATATGGAACAACACCAACAGTGACCAACTCCAACAGTGACCTACACCAACAGGGAACAACACCAACAGTGACCAACACCAACAGTGACCAACACAAACAGGGAACAACACCAGTAGTGACCAACACCAACAGTGACCAACACATACAGCGAACAACATCAACATGGAACAACACCAGCAGTGTCCGACACTAACGGTGACCAACACCAAAATTGACCAACACTACCTGTGATCAACACCACCAGCGACCAATACCACCAGTGACCAACACCAACAGTGACCAACACCAACAGCCAACAACACTAACAGTGACCAACACCAACAGCGAACAACACCAACAGTGATGAACACCAACATCAAACAACACCACTGGTGACCAACACCACCATTGACCAACACCAACAGCAAACAACACCAACAGTGACCAACACGAACACCGAACAACACCAACAGTGACCAAAACCACAAGTGATCAACACTAACAGCGAACAACACCAACAGTGACCAACACCAACAGCAAACAACACCACTGGTGACCGAAACCACCAGTGACCAACACCAACAGCAAAAAACACCAACAGTGACCAACACCAACATCGAACAACACCAACAGTGACTAACACCACAAGTGACCAACACCAACACCGAACAATACCAACAGTGATCAACACCAACAGCGAACAACACCAACATCGAACAACACCAACAGTGACCAACACCACAAGTGACCAACACCACAAGTGACCAACACCAACACCGAACAACACCAACAGTGATCAACGCCAACAGCGAACAACACCAATAGTGGCCAACACCAACAGTGAACAATCACAGTGACCAACACCAACAGTCACCAACTCCAACAACGAACAACACCAACAGTGACCAACACCAACAGCAAACAACACCAACAGTGTCCAACACCAACAGTGTCCAACACCAACAGGGAACAACACCAACAGTGATGAACACCAACAGTGAACAACACGAACAATGACCAACACAAACAGTGACCAAAATCAACAGTGACCACCACCAACAGCTAAAAACACGAACAGTGACCAACGCCAATAGTGAATAACACCAACAGGGAACAACACCAACAGTGACCAACACCAACACTAACCAACACCAACAGGGAACAACACGAACAGTGACCAACTCCAACAGTGACCTACACCAACAAGGAACAACACCAACAGTGACCAACACCAACAGTGAAATCCACCAACAAAGACCAACACCAACAGTGACCAACACCAACAGCGAACAACAACAACATGGAACAACACCAGCTGTGACCAACACTAACAGTGACCAACACCAACAGTGACCAACACCAAAAGTGACCAACACCACCACCAGTGACCAACACCATCAGCGACCAACACCACCACCAGTGACCAACACCAACAGTGACCAACACCAACAGCGAACAACACCAACAGTGACCAACACCAACAGCGAACAACACCAACAGTGACCAACACCAACAGCAAACAACACCACCGGTGACCAACACCACCGGTGACGAACACATACAGCGAACAACATCAACATGGAACAACACCAGCAGTGTCCGACACTAACAGTGACCAACACCAAAATTGACCAACACTACCTGTGAACAACACCACCAGCGACCAACACCACCAGTGACCAACACCAACAGTGACCAACACCAACAGCCAACAACACTAACAGTGACCAACACCAACAGCGAACAACACCAACAGTGATGAACACCAACATCAAACAACACCACTGGTGACCAACACCACCATTGACCAACACCAACAGCAAACAACACCAACAGTGACCAACACGAACACCGAACAACACCAACAGTGACCAAAACCACAAGTGATCAACACTAACAGCGAACAACACCAACATTGACCAACACCAACAGCAAACAACACCACTGGTGACCAAAACCACCAGTGACCAACACCAACAGCAAAAAACACCAACAGTGACCAACACCAACATCGAACAACACCAACAGTGACTAACACCACAAGTGACCAACACCAACACCGAACAACACCAACAGTGATCAACACCAACAGCGAACAACACCAACATCGAACAACACCAACAGTGACCAACACCACAAGTGACCAACACCACAAGTGACCAACACCACAAGTGACCAACACCAACACCACAAGTGACCAACACCACAAGTGACCAACACCACAAGTGACCAACATCAACACCGAACAACACCAACAGTGATCAACGCCAACAGCGAACAACACCAATAGTGGCCAACACCAACAGTGAACAATCACAGTGACCAACACCAACAGTCACCAACTCCAACAACGAACAACACCAACAGTGACCAACACCAACAGCAAACAACACCAACAGTGTCCAACACCAACAGGGAACAACACCAACTGTGACCAACACCAACAGTGAACAACACGAACAATGACCAACACAAACAGTGACCAAAATCAACAGTGATCAACACCAACAGCTAAAAACACGAACAGTGACCAACGCCAATAGTGAATAACACCAACAGGGAACAACACCAACAGTGACCAACACCAACACTAACCAACACCAACCGGGAACAACACCAACAGTGACCAACTCCAACAG
The DNA here is from genome assembly GCF_040958095.1 of Procambarus clarkii. Taxonomy (NCBI): domain Eukaryota; kingdom Metazoa; phylum Arthropoda; class Malacostraca; order Decapoda; family Cambaridae; genus Procambarus; species Procambarus clarkii. Next base: position 9,385,556 of record NC_091167.1, read on the forward strand.
TGACCTACACCAACAAGGAACAACACCAACAGTGACCAACACCAACAGTGAAATCCACCAACAAAGACCAACACCAACAGTGACCAACACCAACAGCGAACAACAACAACATGGAACAACACCAGCTGTGACCATCACTAACAGTGACCAACACCAACAGTGACCAACACCAAAAGTGACCAACACCACCACCAGTGACCAACACCATCAGCGACCAACACCACCACCAGTGACCAACACCAACAGTGACCAACACCAACAGCGAACAACACCAACAGTGACCAACACCAACAGCGAACAACACCAACAGTGACCAACACCAACATCAAAAACAACACCACCGGTGACCAACACCACCGGTGACCAACACCACCAGTGACCAACACCACCGGTGACCAACACCACCAGTGACCAACACCAACAGCAAACAACACTAACAATGACCAAAACTAACAGCGAACAACACCAACAGTGACCAACACCAACAGTGAACAACACCAACAGTGACCAACACCATCAGCGAAAAACACCATAAGAGGCAAACACCAACTGTGACCAACACCAACAGCGAACAACACCAACAGTGACCAACGTCAACAGTGACCAACACCAAAAGCGAACAACACAAACAGTGACCAACACCAACAGCAAACAACACCAACAGTGTCCAACACCAACAGGGAACAACACCAACAGTGACCAACACCAACAGTTAACAACACGAACAGTGACCAACACAAACAGTGACCAAAACCAACAGTGACCAACACCAACAACGAAAAACACGAACAGTGACCAACGCCAATAGTGACCAACACCAACCGGGAACAACCCCAACAGTGGCCAACACAGACACTGACCAACACCAACAGGGAACAACACCAACAGTGACCAACTCCAACAGTGACCTACACCAACAAGAAACAACACCAACTGTGACCAACACCAACAATGACCAACACCAACAGGGAACAACACCAACAGTGACCAACACCAACAGTGAAATCCAATAACAAAGACCAACACCAACAGTGACCAACACCAACAGCGAACAACAACAACATGGAACAACACCAGCTGTGACCAACACTAACAGTGACCAACACCAACAGTGACCAACACCAAAAGTGACCAACACCACCACCATTGACCAACACCACCAGCGACCAACACCACCACCAGTGACCAACACCAACAGTGACCCACACCAACAGCGAAAAACACGAACAGTGACCAACGCCAATAGTGACCTACACCAACAGGGAACAACACCAACAGTGAACAACACGAACAGTGACCAACACCAACAGCAAACAACACCAACAGTGACCAACTGTGACCAAAACCAACAGTGACCAACACCAACAGCGAACAAGACCAACAGTTACCAACACCAACAGTGAACAACACCACCAGTGAACAACACCAACAATGAACAACACCACCAGTGACCAACACCAACAGTGACCAACACCAACAGTGACCAACACCAACAGCGAACAATACCAACAGTGTCCAACACCAACAGTGAACAACACCAACAGTGACCAACACCAACAGTGACCAACATCAACAGTGACCAACACCGACAGCGAACAACACCGACAGCGAACAAAACCAACAGTGACTAACACCATCAGCGAACAATACCAACAGTGTCCAACACCAACATTGAACAACACCAACAGTGACCAACACCAACAGTGACCAACACCAACAGTGACCAACACCAACAGTGACCAACACCAATAGGGAACAACACCAACAGTGACCAACACCAACAGTGACCAACACCAACAGCGAACAACACCAACAGCGAACAACACTAACAGTGACCAACACCAACAGGGAACAACACCAACAGTGACCAACACCACCAGTGACCAACAACAAAAGCGAACAACACCAACAGTGACCAACACCAACAGCGAACAACACCAATTGTGACCAACACCAACAGTCACCAACACCAACAGTCACCAACTCCAACAGGGAACAACACCAACAGTGACCAAAACCAACAGTGAACAACACGAACAATGACCAACACAAACAGTGACCAAAATCAACATTGACCAACACCAACAGCTAAAAACACGAACAGTGACCAACGCCAATAGTGAATAACACCAACAGGGAACAACACCAACAGTGACCAACGCCAACACTAACCAACACCAACAGGGAACAACACCAACAGTGACCAACTCCAACAGTGACCTACACCAACAAAGAACAACACCAACAGTGACCAACACGAACAGTGAAATCCACCAACAAAGACCAACACCAACAGTGACCAACACCAACAGCGAACAACAACAACATGGAACAACACCAGCTGTGACCAACACTAACAGTGACCAACACCAACAGTGACCAACATTAAAAGTGACCAACACCACCACCAGTGACCAACACCATCAGCGACCAACACCACCACCAGTGACCAACACCAACAGCAAACAACACCACCGGTGACCAACACCACCGGTGACCAACACCACCAGTGACCAACACCAACAGCAAACAACACCAACAATGACCAAAACCAACAGTGAACAACACCAACAGTGACCAACACCACCAGTGACCAACACCAACAGTGAACAACACCAACAGTGACCAACACCAACAGCGAGAAACACCAACAGTGGCCAACACCAACAGTGACCAACACCAACGGCGAACAACACCAACAGTGACCAACAGCAACAGTGACCAACACCAAAAGCGAACAACACAAACAGTGACCAACACCAACAGCGAACACCAACAATGACGAACAACAACAGTGACCAACACCAACAGTGACCAACACCAACAGTGACCAACACCAACAGTGATCAACTCCAACAGTACCCAACACCAAAAGCGATCAACACCAAAAGTGACCAACACCAATAGTGAACAACACCAACAGCAAACAACACCAACATTGACCAACACCAACAGCGAACAACACCAACAGTGACCAACACCACCAGTGACCAACACCAACAGTGAACAACACCAACAGTGACCAACACCAACAGCGAGAAACACTAATAGTGGCCAACACCAACAGTGACCAACACCAACGGCGAACAACACCAACAGTGACCAACAGCAACAGTGACCAACACCAAAAGCGAACAACACAAACAGTGACCAACACCAACAGCGAACACCAACAATGACGAACAACAACAGTGACCAACACCAACAGTGATCAACACCAACAGTGACCAACACCAACAGTGATCAACTCCAACAGTAACCAACACCAACACCGATCAACACCAAAAGTGACCAACACCAATAGTGAACAACACCAACAGCAAACAACACCAACATTGACCAACACCACCAGTGACCAACAACAAAAGCGAACAACACCAACAGTGACCAACACCAACAGCGAACAACACCAATTGTGACCAACACCAACAGTCACCAACACCAACAGTCACCAACTCCAACAGGGAACAACACCAACAGTGACCAAAACCAACAGTGAACAACACGAACAATGACCAACACAAACAGTGACCAAAATCAACATTGACCAACACCAACAGCTAAAAACACGAACAGTGACCAACGCCAATAGTGAATAACACCAACAGGGAACATCACCAACAGTGACCAACGCCAACACTAACCAACACCAACAGGGAACAACACCAACAGTGACCAACTCCAACAGTGACCTACACCAACAAAGAACAACACCAACAGTGACCAACACCAACAGTGAAATCCACCAACAAAGACCAACACCAACAGTGACCAACACCAACAGCGAACAACAACAACATGGAACAACACCAGCTGTGACCAACACTAACAATGACCAACACCAACAGTGACCAACATTAAAAGTGACCAACACCACCACCAGTGACCAACACCATCAGCGACCAACACCACCACCAGTGACCAACACCAACAGTGACCAACACCAACAGCAAACAACACCAACAGTGACCAACACCAACAGCAAACAACACCACCGGTGACCAACACCACCGGTGACCAACACCACCAGTGACCAACACCAACAGCAAACAACACCAACAATGACCAAAACCAACAGTGAACAACACCAACAGTGACCAACACCACCAGTGACCAACACCAACAGTGAACAACACCAACAGTGACCAACACCAACAGCGAGAAACACCAACAGTGACCAACACCAACAGTGACCAACACCAACGGCGAACAACACCAACAGTGACCAACAGCAACAGTGACCAACACCAAAAGCGAACAACACAAACAGTGACCAACACCAACAGCGAACACCAACAATGACGAACAACAACAGTGACCAACACCAACAGTGACCAACACCAACAGTGACCAACACCAACAGTGATCAACTCCAACAGTAACCAACACCAAAAGCGATCAACACCAAAAGTGACCAACACCAATAGTGAACAACACCAACAGAAAACAACACCAACATTGACCAACACCAACAGCGAACAACACCAACAGTGACCAACACCACCAGTGACCAACACCAACAGTGAACAACACCAACAGTGACCAACACCAACAGCGAGAAACACCAATAGTGGCCAACACCAACAGTGACCAACACCAACGACGAACAACACCAACAGTGACCAACAGCAACAGTGACCAACACCAAAAGCGAACAACACAAACAGTGACCAACACCAACAGCGAACACCAACAATGACGAACAACAACAGTGACCAACACCAACAGTGACCAACACCAACAGTGACCAACACCAACAGTGATCAACTCCAACAGTAACCAACACCAACACCAAAAGTGACCAACACTAACAGCAAACAACACCAACAGCAAACAACACCACTGGTGACCAACACCTCCAGTGACCAACACCAACAGCAAAAAACACCAACAATGACCAACACCAACACCGAACAACACCAACAGTGATCAACACCAACAGCGAACAACACCAATTATGGCCAACACCAACAGTGAACAACAGTGACAAACACCAACAGTCACCAACACCAACAGTCACCACCTCTAACAACGAACAACACCAACAGTGACCAACACCAACAATCACCAACACCAACAGTCACCACCTCCAACAACGAACAACACCAACAGTGATCAACACCAACAGTGACCAACACCAACAGCAAACAACACCAACAGTGTCCAACACCAACAGGGAACAACACCAATATTGACCAACACCAACAGCGAAAAACACGAACAGTGACCAACGCCAATAGTGACCAACACCAACAGGGAACAACCCCAACAGTGGCCAACACAGACACTGACCAACACCAACAGGGCACAACACCAACAGTGACCAACTCCAACAAAGACCTACACCAACAAGGAACAACACCAACTGTGACCAACACCAACAGTGACCAACACCAACAGGGAACAACACCAACAGTGACCAACACCAACAGTGAAATCCACCAACAAAGACCAACACCAACAGTGACCAACACCAAAAGCGAACACAACAACATGGAACAACACCAGCTGTGACCAACACTAACAGTGACCAACAACAACAGTGACCAACACCAAAAGTGACCAACACCACCACTAGTGACCAACACCACCAGCGACTAACACCACCACCAGTGACCAACACCAACAGTGACCCACACCAACAGCAAACAACACCACCGGTGACCAACACCACCAGTGACCAACACCACCGGTGACCAACACCACCAGTGACCAACACCAACAGCAAACAACACTAACAATGACCAAAACTAACAGCGAACAACATCAACAGTGACCAACACCAACAGTGAACAACACCAACAGTGACCAACACCATCAGCGAAAAACACCATAAGAGGCAAACACCAACTGGGACCAACACCAACAGCGAACAACACCAACAGTGACCAACATCAACAGTGACCAACACCAAAAGCGAACAACACAAACAGTGACCAACACCAACAGCAAACAACACCAACAGTGTCCAACACCAACAGGGAACAACACCAACAGTGACCAACATCAACAGTGAACAACACGAACAGTGATCAACACAAACAGTGACCAACACCAACAGCGAAAAACACGAACAGTGACCAACGCCAATAGTGACCAACACCAACAGGGAACAACCCCAACAGTGGCCAACATAGACACTGACCAACACCAACAGGGAACAACACCAATAGTGACCAACTCCAACAGTGACCTACACCAACAAGGAACAACACCAACTGTGACCAACACCAACAATGACCAACACCAAAAGGGAACAACAACAACATGGAACAACACCAGCTGTGACCAACACTAACAGTGACCAACACCAACAGTGACCAACACCAACAGTGACCAACACCAACAGTGACCAACACCAATAGGGAACAACACTAACAGTGACCAACACCAACAGTGACCAACACCAACAGCGAACAACACCAACAGAGAACAACACTAACAGTGACCAACACCAACAGGGAACAACACCATTAGTGACCAACACCACCAGTGACCAACGCCAAAAGCGAACAACACCAACAGTGACCAACACCAACAGCGAGCAACACCAATTGTGACCAACACCAACAGTCACCAACACCAACAGTCACCAACTCCAACAGCGATCAACACCAACAGTGACCAACAGTGACCAACACCAACAGAGACCAACACCAAAAGCAAACAACACCAACAGTGTCCAACAGCAACAGGGAACAACACCAACAGTGACCAACACAAACAGTGAACAACACCAACAGTGACCAACACAAACAGTGAACAACACGAACAGACCAAAACCATAAGTGACCAACACCAACAGCAAAAAACACGAACAGTGATTAACGCCAATAGTGACCAACACCAACAGGGAACAACACCAACAGTGACCAACAACAACACTAACCAACAGCAACAGAGAACAACACCAACAGTGACCAACTCCAACAGTGACCTACACCAACAGGGAACAACACCAACAGTGACCAACACCAACAGTGACCAACACAAACAGGGAACAACACCAGTAGTGACCAACACCAACAGTGAAGAACACCATCAAAGGCCAACACCAACAGTGACCAACACCAACAGCGAACAACACCAACATGGAACAACACCAGCAGTGTCCAACACTAACAGTGACCAACACCAAAATTGACCAACACTACCAGTGATCAACACCACCAGCGACGAACACCACCAGTGACCAACACCAACAGTGACCCACACCAAAAGTGACCAACACCACCACCAGTGACCAACACCACCAGCGACCAACACCACCACCAGTGACCAACACCAACAGTGACCCACACCAACAGCGAAAAACACGAACAGTGACCAACGCCAAAAGTGACCTACACCAATAGGGAACAACACCAACAGTGAACAACACGAACAGTGACCAACACCAACAGCAAACAACACCAACAGTGACCAACTGTGACCAAACCAACAGTGACCAATACCAACAGGGAACAACTCCAACAGTGAACAACACCAACAGTGACCAACACCAACAGCGAACAACACCAACAGTTACCAACGCCAACAGTGAACAACACGAACAGTGACCAACACCAACAGCAAACAACACCAACAGTGACCAACTGTGACCAAACCAACAGTGACCAATACCAACAGGGAACAACTCCAACAGTGAACAACACCAACAGTGACCAACACCAACAGCGAACAACACCAACAGTTACCAACGCCAACAGTGAACAACACCACCAGTGCCCTACACCAACAATGAACAACACCACCTGTGACCAACACCAACAGTGACCAACACCAACAGTGAACAACACCAATAGCGAACAATACCAACAGTGTCCAACACCAATAGTGAACAACACCAACAGTGACCAACACCAACAGTGTCCAACACCAACAGTGACCAACACCGACAGCGAACAACACCAACAGTGACTAACACAATCAGCGAGCAACATCAACAGTGACCAACACCAATAGGGAACAACACCAACAGTGACCAACACCAACAGTGACCAACACCAACAGCGAACAACACCACCAGCGACCAACACCACCAACAGTGGCCAACACCAACAGTAACCAACACCAACAGCGAATAACACCAACAGTGACCAACACCAACAGCGAACAATATCAACAGTGACCAACATCACCAGTGACCAACACCAACAGCGAACAACACCAACAGTGACCAACACTAACAGCGAACAACACCAATAGTGGCTAACACCAACAGTGAACAACACCAATAGTGGCCAACACCAACAGTGAACAGCTCCAACAGTGACCAACACCAACAGTCACCAACACCAACAGTGACCAAAACCAACAGTGAACAACACCAACAGTGACACTCACGAAGAGTGACCAACACCTACAGTGACCAACACCAACAGCAAACAACACCAACTGTGACCAACAGTGACCAACACCAACAGCGAACAATACCAACAGTGTCCAACACCAACAGTGACCATTACCAACAGCGAACAATACCAACAGTGGCCAACAACTACAGTGAACAACACCAACAGTGACCTACACCAACAGTGACCAACACCAACAGTGACCAACACCGACAGCGAACAACACCAACAGTGACTAACATCAACAGCGAGCAACACCAACAGTGACCAACACCAACAGGGAACAACACCAACAGTGACCAACACCAACAGTGACCAACACCATCAGCGAGTAACACCAACAGCGAACAACACCAACAGTGACCAACACCAACAGCGGACAACACCAACAGTGACCAACATCAACAGTGACCAATACCAACAGTGAACAACACCAACAGTGACCAACACCAACAGTGACCAAAACCAACAGTGACCAACACGAACAGCGAAAAACACGAACTGTGACCAACGCCAATAGCAACCAACACCAATAGCGAACAACACAAACAGTGACCAACTCCAACAGTGAAAAACACGAACAGTGACCATCACGAACAGTGAACAAAACTAACAGTGACCAAAACCAACAGTAAACAATTCCAACAGCAAACAACACCATCATTCAACTCCACCAGTAGTGATCAACCTCAACAGTGACCAACACCACCAGAGACCAGCACCAACATTTACCAACACCATCAGCGAACAACACCAACAGTGACCAACATCAACAGTGACCAACACCAACAGTGAACAACACGAACAGTGACCAACACGAACAGTGACCAAAACCAACAGTGACCAACGCCAATAGTGACCAACACCAACACTGACCAACTCCAACAGTGATCAACACCACCAGCGAACAACACCAACAGTGACCAACACCAACTGTGACCAAAACCAACAGCGACCACCACCAACAGCGAACAACACCAACAGCGAACAACACCAACAGTGAACAACACCAACAGTGAACAACACCAACAGTGACCAACACCAACAGTGAACAATACCAACAGCGAACAACACCAACAGTGACCAACACTAACAGGGAACAACACCAATAATGACCAACACCAACAGCGAACACCAACAGTGCCCAACACAAACAGTGAACAACACGAACAGTGACCAACACGAACAGTGACCAAAACCAACAGTGATCAACTCCAACAGCGAACAACACCAACAGTGATCAACTCCAACAGCGAACAACACCAACAGTGACCACTTCCAACAGCGAACCACACCAACAGTGACCAACACCAACAGTGACCAACACCAACAGCGAACAACACCAACAGTGTCCAACACCAAGAGTGAACAACACCAACAGTGAACAACATCAACAGTGACTAACACCAACAGTGACCAACACCGACAGCGAACAAAACCAACAGTGACTAACACCAACAGCGAGCAACACCAACAGTGACCAACACCAACAGGGAACAACACCAACAGTGACCAACACCAACAGTGACCAACATCAACAGCGAACATCACCAAAAGTGACTAACATCAACAGTGACGAACACAAACAATGAACAACACGAACAGTGACCAAAACGAACAGTGACTAAAACCAACAGTGACCAACACTAACAGCGAAAAACACGAACAGTGACCAACGCCAATAGTGACCAACATCAACAGTGACGAACACAAACAGTGAACAACACCAACAGGGAACAACACCAACAGTGACCAACATCAACAGTGACCAACACCAACTGGGAACAACACCAACAGTGACCAACACCAACAGTGAACAACACCAACAAAGACCAACACCAAAAGCGAACAACACCAACATGGAACAACACCAGCTGTGACCAACACTAACAGTGACCAACATCAACAGTGACCAACACCAAAAGTGACCAACACCACCAGTGACCAACAACACCAGCGACCAACACCACCACCAGTGGCCAACACCAACAGTGACCAACACCAACGGGGAACAACACCAACAGTGAAAACACCAATAGTGACCAACACCAACAGGGATCAACACCAAAAGTGACCAATACCAACAGTGAACAACACCAACAAAGACCAACACCAACAGTGACCAATACCAACAGGGAACAACACCAACAGTGACCAACACCAACAGTGAACAACACCAACAAAAACCAACACCAACAGTGACCAATACCAACAGCGACCAACACCAACATGGAAAAACACTAACAGTGACCAACATCAACAGTGACTAACACCAAAAGTGACCAACACCACCAGTGACCAACACCACCTGCAACCAACACCACTACCAATGACCAACACCAACAGTGATCAACAGCAAACAACACCACTGGTGACCAACACCAACAGTGACAAACACCAACCGCAAACAACACCAACATTGCCCAACAATAACAGCGAACAACACCAACAGTGACCAACGCCAACAATGAACAACACCAACAGCGAACAACACCAATAGTGAACAACACCAACAGTGACCGACACCAACAATCACCAACACCAACAGTGACCAGCTCCAACAGCGAACATAACCAACAGTGACCAACACCAACAGCGAACAACACCAACAGTGACCAACACCAACAGCAAACAACACCACCAGTACCAACACCACCAGTGACCAAAACCAACAGCAAACAACACCAACAGTGACCAACACCAACAGCGAACAACACCAACAGTGACCAACACCAACAGCGAACAACACCAACAGTGACAACACCAACAGCGAACAACACCAAATGTGACCAAAATCACCAGTGACCAACACTAACAGCGATCAACACCTACAGTGACCAACACTAACAGCGAACAACACCATTAGTGGCCAACACTAACACCAACACCGACAGCGAACAAAACCAACAGTGACTAACACCAACAGCGAGCAACACCAACAGTGACCAACACCAACAGGGAACAACACCAACAGTGACCAACACCAACAGTGACCAACATCAACAGCGAACATCACGAAAAGTGACTAACATCAACAGTGACGAACACAAACAATGAATGAACAACACAATAGTGGCCAACACCAACAGTGAACAACACCAACAGTGACCAACACCAACAGTCACCAACACCAACAGTCACCAACTCCAACAGTGAAGAACACAAACAGTTACCAACACCAACAGTAAACAACACCAACATTGACCAACACCAACACCAAACAACACCAAAAGTGACCAACTGTGACCAAAACCAACAGTGACCAACACCAACAGCGAACAAGACCAACAGCAAACAACACCAACAGTGACCAATACCAACAGTGAACAACACCAATAGCGAACAACACCAACAGTTAACAACACCACCAGTGACCAACACCAACAGTGACCAACACCAACAGTGAACAACACGAACAGTGACCAACACCAACAGTGAACAACACGAACAGTGACAAAAAACGAACAGTGACCAAAACCAACAGTGACCAACTCCAACAGCGAACAACACCAACAATGACCAACACCAACAGTGACCAACACCAACAGCGAACAATACCAAAAGTGTCCAACACCAACAGTGAACAACACCAACAGTGACCAACAACAACAGCAAACAACACCAACAGTGACCAACACCAACAGCGAACAACACGAACAGTGACCAACACGAACATGACCAAAACCAACAGTGACCAACTCCAACAGCGAACAACACCAACAGTGACCAACAATGACCAACACCAACAGTGACCAACACCAACAGCGAACAATACCAACAGTGTCCAACACCAACAGTGAACAACACCAACAGTGACCAACACCAACAGCAAACAACACCAACAGTGACCAACACCAACAGCGAACAACACCAACAGTGACCAACATCAACAGTGACCAATACCAACAGTGAACAAAACCAACAGTGACCAACACGAAGAGTGACCAAAACCGACAGTGACCAAAACCAACAGCAAACAACACCAATAGTGAACAACACAAACAGTGACCAACACCAACAGCGAACAACATTAACAGTGACCAACATCAACAGTGACCAACACCAACAGTGAAAAACACAACAGTGACCAACACGAACAGTGACCAAAACCATCAGTGACCACCACCAACAGCGAAAAACACGAACAGTGACCAACGCCAATAGTGATCAACACCAACAGGGAAAAAAACAACAGTGACCAACACCAACACCGACCAACACCAACAGGGAAGAACACCAACAGTGACCAACTCCAACAGTGACCTACGCCAACAGGGAACAACACCAACAGTGACCAACACCAATTGTGACCGACACCAACAGGGAACAACACCAACAGTGACCAACACCAACAGTGAACAACACCAACAAAGACCAACACCAACAGTGACCAACACCAACAGCAAACAACACCAGCAGTAACCAACACTAACAGTAACCAACATCAACAGTGACCAACACCAAAAGTGACCAACACCAACAGCGAACAACACCAACAGTGACCAACACCAACAGCGAACAACATCAACAGTGACCAACATCACCAGTGACCAACACCAACAGCGAACAACACCAACAGTGACCAACACTAACAGCGAACAACACCAATAGTGGCTAACACCAACAGTGAACAACAATAGTGGCCAACACCAACAGTGAACAGCTCCAACAGTGACTAACACCAACAGTCACCAACACCAACAGTCACCAACTCCAACAGCAAACAACACCAACAGTGACCAACAGTGACTAACACCAACAGTGTCCAACACCAACAGTGTCCAACACCAACAGTGAACAACACAAACAGTGACCAACACCAACAGTGAGCAACACCAATAGCGAACAACACCAACAGTTAACAACACCAGTGATCAACACCAACAGTGATCAACACCAACAGCAAACAACACCAACAGGGAACAACACCAACAGTCACCAAAACCAACAGTGAACAACACCAACAGTGACCAACACGAACAGTGACCAACACGAACAGTGACCAAAACCAACAGTGACCAACTCCAACAGCGAACAACACCAACAGTGACCAACAGTGACCAACATCAACAGTGACCAACACCAACAGCGAACAATACCAATAGTGTCCAACACCAACAGTGACCAACACCAACAGTGACCAACACCAACAGTGACAAACACCAACAGCGAACAACACCAACAGCAAACAACACCAACAGTGACCAATACCAACAGTGAACAACACCAATAGCGAACAACACCAACAGTTAACAACACCACCAGTGACCAATACCAACATTGACCAACACCAACAGTGAACAACACGAACAGTGACCAACACGAACAGTGACCAAAACCAACAGTGACCAACTCCAACAGCGAACAACACCAACAGTGACCAACAATGACCAACACCAACAGTGACCAACACCAACAGCGAAGAATACCAACAGTGTCCAACACCAACAGTTAACAACACCAACAGTGACCAACACCAACAGCAAACAACACCAACAGTGACCAACACCAACAGTGACCAACAACAACAGCAAACAACACCAACAGTGACCAACACCAACAGCGAACAACACGAACAGTGACCAACACGAACAGTGACCAAAACCAACAGTGACCAACTCCAACAGCGAACAACACCAACAGTGACCAACAATGACCAACACCAACAGTGACCAACACCAACAGCGAACAATACCAACAGTGTCCAACACCAACAGTGAACAACACCAACAGTGACCAACACCAACAGCAAACAACACCAACAGTGACCAACACCAACAGCGAACAACACCAACAGTGACCAACATCAACAGTGACCAATACCAACAGTGAACAAAACCAACAGTGACCAACACGAAGAGTGACCAAAACCGACAGTGACCAAAACCAACAGCAAACAACACCAATAGTGAACAACACAAACAGTGACCAACACCAACAGCGAACAACATTAACAGTGACCAACATCAACAGTGACCAACACCAACAGTGAACAACACAACAGTGACCAACACGAACAGTGACCAAAACCATCAGTGACCACCACCAACAGCGAAAAACACGAACAGTGACCAACGCCAATAGTGATCAACACCAACAGGGAAAAAAACAACAGTGACCAACACCAACACCGACCAACACCAACAGGGAAGACCACCAACAGTGACCAACTCCAACAGTGACCTACGCCAACAGGGAACAACACCAACAGTGACCAACACCAATTGAGACCGACACCAACAGGGAACAACACCAACAGTGACCAACACCAACAGTGAACAACACCAACAAAGACCAACACCAACAGTGACCAACACCAACAGCAAACAACACCAGCAGTAACCAACACTAACAGTAACCAACATCAACAGTGACCAACACCAAAAGTGACCAACACCAACAGCGAACAACACCAACAGTGACCAACACCAACAGCGAACAACATCAACAGTGACCAACATCACCAGTGACCAACACCAACAGCGAACAACACCAACAGTGACCAACACTAACAGCGAACAACACCAATAGTAGCTAACACCAACAGTGAACAACAATAGTGGCCAACACCAACAGTGAACAGCTCCAACAGTGACTAACACCAACAGTCACCAACACCAACAGTCACCAACTCCAACAGCAAACAACACCAACAGTGACCAACAGTGACTAACACCAACAGTGTCCAACACCAACAGTGTCCAACACCAACAGTGACAAACACCAACAGCGAACAACATTAACAGTGACCAACATCAACAGTGACCAACACCAACAGTGAACAACACAACAGTGACCAACACGAACAGTGACCAAAACCATCAGTGACAACCACAAACAGCGAAAAACACGAAAAGTGACCAACGCCAATAGTGATCAACACCAACAGGGAAAAAAACAACAACAGTGACCAACACCAACACCGACCAACACCAACAGGGAAGAATACCAACAGTGACCAACTCCAACAGTGACCTACACCAACAGGGAACAACACCAACAGTGACCAACACCAACAGTGACCGACACCAACAGGGAACAACACCAACAGTGACTAACAGCGAACAACACCAACATGGAACAACACCAGCAGTAACCAACACTAATAGTGACCAACATCAACAGTGACCAACACCAAAAGTGACCAACACCACCAGTGACCAACACCACCAGTGACCAACACCACCACCAGTGGCCAACACCAACAGAGACCAACACCAACAGCGAACAACACCAACAGTGACCAACACCAACAGCGAACAACATCAACAGTGACCAACATCACCAGTGACCAACACCAACAGCGAACAACACCAACAGTGACTAACACTAACAGCGAACAACACCAATAGTGGCCAACACCAACAGTGAACAGCTCCAACAGTGACCAACACCAACAGTGACCAACACCAACAGTCACCAACTCCAACAGCAAACAACACCAACAGTGACCAACTGTGACCTTCACCAACAGTGTCCAACACCAACAGTGAACAACACAAACAGTGACCAACACCAACAGTGAACAACACCAATAGCGAACAACACCAACAGTTAACAACACCACCAGTGATCAACACCAACAGTGACCTACACCAACAGCAAACAACACCAACAGGGAACAACACCAACAGTGACCAAAACCAACAGTGAACAACACCAACAGTGACCAACACGAACAGTGACCAAAACCAACAGTGACCAACTCCAACAGCGAACAACACCAACAGTGACCAACATCAACAGTGAACAACACCAACAGTGAACAACACCAACAGTGAACAACACCAACAGTGATCAACACCAACAGTGAACAACACCAACAGTAACCAACACCAGGAGTCACCAACACTAACAGTGACCAACTCCAACAGTGACTAACACCAACAGTGACCAACTCCAACAGTGACCAACAGCGAAAAACACCATCAGTGACCAACACCAACAGCGAACAACACCAACAGTGACCAACACCAACAGTGAACAACATCAACAGTGACTAACACCAACGGCGAACAACACCAACAGTGACCAACACCAACATCGAACAACACCAACAGTGACTAACACCAATGGCGAACAACACCATCAGTGACAAACACCAACAGCGAACAACACTAACAATGACGAACACCAACAGTAACCAACACCAGGAGTCACCAACACCAACAGTGACCAACACAAAAAGTGACCAACACCAACAGGGACCAACACCAACAGCGAACAATACCAACAGTGACCAACACCAACAGTGACCAACACCAACAAGGACCAACACCAACAGTGACCAACTCCAACAGTGACCAACACCAACAGCAAACAACACCAATAGTGACCAACACCAACAGCGAACAACACCAACAGTGACCAACACCAACAGCGAACAACACCAATATTGGTCAACATTAACAGTGAACAACACCAACAGTAACCAACACAAACAGTGACTAACACCAACGGCGAACAACACCAACAGTGACCAACACCAACATCGAACAACACCAACAGTAACTAACACCAATGGCGTACAACACAATCAGTGACAAACACTTACAGCGAACAACACCAACAATGACGAACACCAACAGTGACCAACACCAACAGTGACCAACACAAACAGTGACCAACACCAACAGTGACCAACACCAACAGCGAACAATACCAACAGTGATCAACACCAACAGTGACCAACACCAACAGGGACCAACACCAACAGTGACCAACACCAACAGGGACCAACACCAACAGTGACCAACTCCAACAGTGACCAACACCAACAGCAAACAACACCAACAGTGACCAACACCAACAGCGAACAACACCAACAGTGACCAACACCAACAGCGAACAACACCAATAGTGGTCAACACCAACAGTGAACAACACCAACAGTAACCAACACCAAGAGTCAGCAACACTAACAGTGACCAACTCCAACAGTGAACAACACCAACAGTGACCATCACCAACAGCGAACAACACCAACAGGGGAACAACACCAACAGTGAACAACACCAACAGTGACCAACACCAACAACGAACAACACCAACAGTGACTAATACGAACGGCGAACAACACCATCAGTGACCAACACCAACAGCGAACAACACCAACAATGACGAACACCAACAGTGACCAACACTTACAGTGACGAACACAAACAGTGACCAACACCAACAGTGACCAACACCAACAGCGAACAACACCAACAATGACGAACACCAACAGTGACCAACACCAACAGCGAACAACACCAACAGTGACCAACACCAACAGTGACCAACACCAACAGTGAACAACACGAACAGTGACCAACACGAACAGTGACCCAAACGAACAGTGACCAACACCAACAGCGAACAACACCAACAGTGACCAACATCAAAAACAAACAACACCAACACTGAACAACACCAACAGTGAACAACACCAACAGTGACCAACACCAACAGTGAACAATATTAACAGGGAACAACACCAACAGTGATCAACACCAACAGGGAACAACACCAACAGTGAGAAACACCAATAGCGAAGAACAGCAACAGTGACCAACGCACACAGTGAACAACACCAATAGTGAACAACACCAACAGTGACCAGCACCACCAATGACCAACACCAACAGTGACCAACACCAACAGCAAACAACACCAACAGGGAACAACACCAACAGTGACCAACACCAACAGTGAACAACACGAACAGTGACCAACACGAACATTGACCAAAACCAACAGTGACCAACACCAACAGCGAACAACACCAACAGTGACCAACACCAACAGCGACCAACACCAACAGGGAACAACACCAACAGTGACCAACACCAACAGTGACCAACACCAACAGGGGAACAACACCAACAGTGACCAACACGAACAGTGACCAAAACCAACAGTGACCAACTCCAACAGCGAACAACACCAACAGTGACCAACAATGACCAACACCAACAGTGACCAACACCAACAGCGAACAATACCAACAGTGTCCAACATCAACAGTGACCAACACCAAAAGTGACCAACACCACCAGTGACCAACACCACCAGTGACCAACACCACCACCAGTGGCCAACACCAACAGAGACCAACACCAACAGCGAACAACACCAACAGTGACCAACACCAACAGCGAACAACATCAACAGTGACCAACATCACCAGTGACCAACACCTACAGCGAACAACACCAACAGTGACTAACACTAACAGCGAACAACACCAATAGTGGCCAACACCAACAGTGAACAGCTCCAACAGTGACCAACACCAACAGTGACCAACACCAACAGTCACCAACTCCAACAGCAAACAACACCAACAGTAACCAACTGTGACCTTCACCAACAGTGTCCAACACCAACAGTGAACAACACAAACAGTGACCAACACCAACAGTGAACAACACCAATAGCGAACAACACCAACAGTTAACAACACCACCAGTGATCAACACCAACAGTGACCTACACCAACAGCAAACAACACCAACAGGGAACAACACCAACAGTGACCAAAACCAACAGTGAACAACACCAACAGTGACCAACACGAACATTGACCAAAACCAACAGTGACCAACTCCAACAGCGAACAACACCAACAGTGACCAACATCAACAGTGAACAACACCAACAGTGAACAACACCAACAGTGATCAACACCAACAGTGAACAACACTAACAGTAACCAACACCAGGAGTCACCAACACCAACAGTGACCAACACCAACAGTGACCAACACCAACAGGGACCAACACCAACAGTGACCAACTCCAACAGTGACCAACACCAACAGCAAACAACACCAATAGTGACCAACACCAACAGCGAACAACACCAACAGTGACCAACACCAACAGCGAACAACACCAATATTGGTCAACATTAACAGTGAACAACACCAACAGTAACCAACACAAACAGTGACTAACACCAACGGCGAACAACACCAACAGTGACCAACACCAACATCGAACAACACCAACAGTGACTAACACCAATGGCGTACAACACAATCAGTGACAAACTCTTACAGCGAACAACACCAACAATGACGAACACCAACAGTGACCAACACCAACAGTGACCAACACAAACAGTGACCAACACCAACAGTGACCAACACCAACAGCGAACAATACCAACAGTGATCAACACCAACAGTGACCAACACCAACAGGGACCAACACCAACAGTGACCAACACCAACAGGGACCAACACCAACAGTGACCAACTCCAACAGTGACCAACACCAACAGCAAACAACACCAACAGTGACCAACACCAACAGCGAACAACACCAACAGTGACCAACACCAACAGCGAACAACACCAATAGTGGTCAACACCAACAGTGAACAACACCAACAGTAACCAACACCAAGAGTCAGCAACACTAACAGTGACCAACTCCAACAGTGAACAACACCAACAGTGACCATCACCAACAGCGAACAACACCAACAGGGGAACAACACCAACAGTGAACAACACCAACAGTGACCAACACCAACAACGAACAACACCAACAGTGACTAATACGAACGGCGAACAACACCATCAGTGACCAACACCAACAGCGAACAACACCAACAATGACGAACACCAACAGTGACCATCACTTACAGTGACGAACACAAACAGTGACCAACACCAACAGTGACCAACACCAACAGCGAACAACACCAACAATGACGAACACCAACAGTGACCAACACCAACAGCGAACAACACCAACAGTGACCAACACCAACAGTGACCAACACCAACAGTGAACAACACGAACAGTGACCAACACGAACAGTGACCCAAACGAACAGTGACCAACACCAACAGCGAACAACACCAACAGTGACCAACATCAACAACAAACAACACCAACAGTGAACAACACCAACAGTGAACAACACCAACAGTGACCAACACCAACAGTGAACAATATTAACAGGGAACAACACCAACAGTGATCAACACCAACAGGGAACAACACCAACAGTGAGAAACACCAATAGCGAAGAACAGCAACAGTGACCAACGCACACAGTGAACAACACCAATAGTGAACAACACCAACAGTGACCAGCACCACCAATGACCAACACCAACAGTGACCAACACCAACAGCAAACAACACCAACAGGGAACAACACCAACAGTGACCAACACCAACAGTGAACAACACCAACAGTGACCAGCACCACCAATGACCAACACCAACAGTGACCAACACCAACAGCAAACAACACCAACAGGGAACAACACCAACAGTGACCAACACCAACAGTGAACAACACGAACAGTGACCAACACGAACATTGACCAAAACCAACAGTGACCAACACCAACAGCGAACAACACCAACAGTGACCAACACCAACAGCGACCAACACCAACAGGGAACAACACCAACAGTGACCAACACCAACAGTGACCAACACCAACAGGGGAACAACACCAACAGTGACCAACACGAACAGTGACCAAAACCAACAGTGACCAACTCCAACAGCGAACAACACCAACAGTGACCAACAATGACCAACACCAACAGTGACCAACACCAACAGCGAACAATACCAACAGTGTCCAACACCAACAGTGAACAACACCAACAGTGACCAACACCAACAGCAAACAACACCAACAGTGACCAACACCAACAGCGAAATACACGAACAGTGACCAACACGAAAAGTGACCAAAACCAACAATGACCAACTCCAACAGCGAACAACACCAACAGTGACCAACAATGACCAACACAAACAGTGACCAACACCAACAGCGAACAATACCAACAGTGTCCAACACCAACAGTGAACAACACCAACAGTGACCAACACCAACAGCAAACAACACCAACAGTGACCAACACCAACATCGAACAACACCAACAGTGACCAACATCAACAGTGACCAATACCAACAGTGAACAACACCAACAGTGACCAACACGAAGAGTGACCAAAACCGTCAGTGACCAACACCAACAGTAAACAACACCAATAGTGACCAACACCAAAAGCGAACAACACCAACAGTGACCAACACCAACAGTGACCAACACCAACAGCAAACAACACCAATAGCGAACAACACCAACAGTGACCAACACCAACAGCGAACAACATTAACAGTGACCAACATCAACAGTGACCAACACCAACAGCGAACAACACCAACAGTTAACAACACCAACAGTGACCAAAACCAACAGTGACCAACACCAACAGCGAACAACACCAACAGTGACCAACACCAGCAGTGATAAACACCAACAGTGACCAACACCAACAGCAAACAACACCAACAGTGACCAACACCAGCAGCGAACAACACCAACAGTGACTAACACCAACAGTGACCAACACCAACAGTGACCAACACCAACAGTGACTAACACCAGCATCGAACAACACCAAAAGCGAACAACAACAACAGTGACCAACACAAGAAGTGAACAACACCAACAGCAAACAACATCAACAGCGAACAACACCAACAGTGACCAACACCAACAGTGACCAACACCAACAGTGACCAACACCAACAGTGACTAACACCAACGGCGAACAACACCAACAGTGACCAACACCAACATCGAACAACACCAACAGTGACTAACACCAATGGCGAACAACACCATCAGTGACAAACACCAACAGCGAACAACACCAACAATGACGAACACCAACATTAACCAACACCAACAGTGACCAACACAAACAGTGACCAACACCAACAGGGACCAACACCAACAGCGAACAATACCAACAGTGACCAACACTAACAGTGACCAACACCAACAGGGACCAACACCAACAGTGACCAACTCCAACAGTGACCAACACCAACAGCAAACAACACCAACAGTGACCAACACCAACAGCGAACAACACCAACAGTGACCAACACCAACAGCGAATAACACCAATATTGGTCAACATTAATAGTGAACAACACCAACAGTAACCAACACAAACAGTGACTAACACCAACGGCGAACAACACCAACAGTGACCAACACTAACATCGAACAACACCAACAGTGACTAACACCAATGGCGAACAACACCATCAGTGACAAACACTAACAGCGAACAACACCAACAATGACGAACACCAACAGTGACCAACACCAACAGTGACCAACACAAACAGTGACCAACACCAACAGTGACCAACACCAACAGCGAACAATACCAACAGTGATCAACACCAACAGTGACCAACACCAACAGGGACCAACACCAACAGTGACCAACTCCAACAGTGACCAACACCAACAGCAAACAACACCAACAGTGACCAACACGAACAGCGAACAACACCAACAGTGACCAACACCAACAGCGAACAACACCAATAGTGGTCAACACCAACAGTGAACAACACCAACAGTAACCAACACCAAGAGTCACCAACACTAACAGTGACCAACTCCATCAGTGAACAACACCAACAGTGACCAACACCAACAGCGAACAACACCAACAGGGGAACAACACCAACAGTGAACAACACCAACAGTGACCAACACCAACAACGAACAACACCATCAGTGACTAACACGAACGGCGAACAACACCATCAGTGACCAACACCAACAGCGAACAACACCAACAATGACGAACACCAACAGTGACCAACACCAACAGTGAACAACACGAACAGTGACCAACACGAACATTGACCAAAACCAACAGTGACCAACACCAACAGCGAACAACACCAACAGTGACCAACACCAACAGCGACCAACACCAACAGGGAACAACACCAACAGTGACCAACACCAACAGTGACCAACACCAACAGGGGAACAACACCAACAGTGACCAACACGAACAGTGACCAAAACCAACAGTGACCAACTCCAACAGCGAACAACACCAACAGTGACCAACAATGACCAACACCAACAGTGACCAACACCAACAGCGAACAATACCAACAGTGTCCAACACCAACAGTGAACAACACCAACAGTGACCAACACCAACAGCAAACAACACCAACAGTGACCAACACCAACAGCGAAATACACGAACAGTGACCAACACGAAAAGTGACCAAAACCAACAATGACCAACTCCAACAGCGAACAACACCAACAGTGACCAACAATGACCAACACAAACAGTGACCAACACCAACAGCGAACAATACCAACAGTGTCCAACACCAACAGTGAACAACACCAACAGTGACCAACACCAACAGCAAACAACACCAACAGTGACCAACACCAACATCGAACAACACCAACAGTGACCAACATCAACAGTGACCAACACCAACAGTGAACAACACCAACAGTGACCAACACGAAGAGTGACCAAAACCGTCAGTGACCAACACCAACAGTAAACAACACCAATAGTGACCAACACCAAAAGCGAACAACACCAACAGTGACCAACACCAACAGTGACCAACACCAACAGCAAACAACACCAATAGCGAACAACACCAACAGTGACCAACACCAACAGCGAACAACATTAACAGTGACCAACATCAACAGTGACCAACACCAACAGCGAACAACACCAACAGTTAACAACACCAACAGTGACCAAAACTAACAGTGACCAACACCAACAGCGAACAACACCAACAGTGACCAACACCAGCAGTGATAAACACCAACAGTGACCAACACCAACAGCAAACAACACCAACAGTGACCAACACCAGCAGCGAACAACACCAACAGTGACTAACACCAACAGTGACCAACACCAACAGTGACCAACACCAACAGTGACTAACACCAGCATCGAACAACACCAAAAGCGAACAACAACAACAGTGACCAACACAAGAAGTGAACAACACCAACAGCAAACAACATCAACAGCGAACAACACCAACAGTGACCAACACCAACAGTGACCAACACCAACAGTGACCAACACCAACAGTGACTAACACCAACGGCGAACAACACCAACAGTGACCAACACCAACATCGAACAACACCAACAGTGACTAACACCAATGGCGAACAACACCATCAGTGACAAACACCAACAGCGAACAACACCAACAATGACGAACACCAACATTAACCAACACCAACAGTGACCAACACAAACAGTGACCAACACCAACAGGGACCAACACCAACAGCGAACAATACCAACAGTGACCAACACTAACAGTGACCAACACCAACAGGGACCAACACCAACAGTGACCAACTCCAACAGTGACCAACACCAACAGCAAACAACACCAACAGTGACCAACACCAACAGCGAACAACACCAACAGTGACCAACACCAACAGCGAATAACACCAATATTGGTCAACATTAATAGTGAACAACACCAACAGTAACCAACACAAACAGTGACTAACACCAACGGCGAACAACACCAACAGTGACCAACACTAACATCGAACAACACCAACAGTGACTAACACCAATGGCGAACAACACCATCAGTGACAAACACTAACAGCGAACAACACCAACAATGACGAACACCAACAGTGACCAACACCAACAGTGACCAACACAAACAGTGACCAACACCAACAGTGACCAACACCAACAGCGAACAATACCAACAGTGATCAACACCAACAGTGACCAACACCAACAGGGACCAACACCAACAGTGACCAACTCCAACAGTGACCAACACCAACAGCAAACAACACCAACAGTGACCAACACGAACAGCGAACAACACCAACAGTGACCAACACCAACAGCGAACAACACCAATAGTGGTCAACACCAACAGTGAACAACACCAACAGTAACCAACACCAAGAGTCACCAACACTAACAGTGACCAACTCCATCAGTGAACAACACCAACAGTGACCAACACCAACAGCGAACAACACCAACAGGGGAACAACACCAACAGTGAACAACACCAACAGTGACCAACACCAACAACGAACAACACCATCAGTGACTAACACGAACGGCGAACAACACCATCAGTGACCAACACCAACAGCGAACAACACCAACAATGACGAACACCAACAGTGACCATCACTAACAGTGACCAACACAAACAGTGACCAACACCAACTGTGACCAACACCAACAGCGAACAACACCAAAAATGACGAACACCAACAGTGACCAACACCAACAGCGAACAACACCAACTGTGACCAACACCAACAGTGACCAAAACCAACAGTGACCAACACCAACAGTGAACAACACCAACAGCGAACAACACCAACCATGACCAACACCAACAGTGACCAACACCAACAGCAAACAACAACAGTGACCAACACCAACAGCGAACAACACCAACAGTGACCAACACCAACAGTGACCAACACCAACAGTGAACAACACGAACAGTGACCAACACGAACAGTGACCAAAACGAACAGTGACCAACACCAACAGCGAACAACACCAACAGTGACCAACATCAACAACAAACAACACCAACAGTGAACAACACCAACAGTGAACAACACCAACAGTGACCAACACCAACAGTGAACAATATTAACAGCGAACAACACCAACAGTGATCAACACCAACAGGGAACAACACCAACAGTGAGAAACACCAACAGCGAAGAACACCAACAGTGACCAACACACACAGTGAACAACACCAATAGCGAACAACACCAACAGTGACCAGCACCACCAATGACCAACACCAACAGTGACCAACACCAACAGCAAACAACACCAACAGGGAACAACACCAACAGTGAACAACACCAACAGTGAACAACACGAACAGTGACCAACACGAACATTGACCAAAACCAACAGTGACCAACACCAACAGCGAACAACACCAACACTGACCAACACCAACAGGGAACAACACCAACAGTGACCAACACCAACAGTGACCAACACCAACAGGGGAACAACACCAACAGTGACCAACACAAACAGGGAACGACACTAACAGTGACCAACACCAACAGTGACCAACACCAACAGGGAACAACACAAACATTGACAAACGTAAACAACACCAACAGTGACCAACACCAACAGTGACCAACACCAACAGCGAACAACACCAACAACGAAAACACCAACAAGGAACAACACCAACAGTGAGCAACACCAACAGCGAACAACACCAACAGTTACCAACACCAACAGTGGCCAAAACCAACAGTGACTGTTACGAACCCGGATCCAGCATCCGAGCCTGGAGCTGTGACAACCACGCCATCTGTGGGTCAGCTCCCGAAACCCCCGCCAAACGGACGACGACACCTGGTGAGGACAGCGTGTACTGGCCTCGAGGACCTCCAGTCTGGTTCAGCGCTCAACACCGCCGCCACTGACCTCTGGTGAGGTGGTGCCCCGACGACAGCGCCATCTATGGGCTGGATACGTCAGGTATTTGTGCCCGAGCCCGTAAGTGAGGTGTATTAGTGTCCCGGTTATTGATGACGTGTCTACTTACAGAGCCGACATGGGACCACTGTGATGGAAGTGGAGTCAGTCTACCCGAGGCAGCCAGTCTCCATACCTTGAACCTTGCTGCAGCTGTTGTGACGTCGTCCCCCCGGAAGAACACTGTGGTGTGTTAGCCTGCCAGTGGAGTGGCAGTAAGAGGATTTACCCGGGACCGACTGTTGGAGACGATCATCCACTGGGGTATTGAGGACAGGAGGGTGATTTGTGATATCACATGAGACTCCTGTCTAGGGCGTACCCCTTATATCGTTCGTGGAGTGGCCGTACCAGCCTTGGTGGCTCAGTACCTGCCAGCAGACCAGCTGGACGTGTGGTTGACGGCCTCCACGACGGTGCCCCCAGTGGACCTGTGTTTTGGCTGACCTGTGGCCAGGGTAGACTCGGCATTCTCAGAGGACACGTCGTGAGGCCACGAAGAAAGCACCGCGGACTCGGCACCTAGCTTCTGGCTCCAGAGTCTTCAGAAGAAGACTAATTTGTGGATTAATCCCCTTGTCTAGTGTTAATACCCCTCCCCCTTGTGCACTCTTTTATTTTATGTATTTAATCGGTGATGGTGTTAATTATAATATTACGTTCTTAACTTTCTTTCCCTACTCCCTTTTAAGTTACTTGCGTCACGGATCTCATCCCTTGATAGCCACTACTGGCTTGGGAACGGATACATATATCTTCCTCTAACAACATCAGAGTGAGAACCCCGTTGCGTCCCGAGAGGGCCGTAACAGTGACCAACACCAACAAAGAACAACACCAACAGTGACCAACACCAACAGTGATAAACACCAACAGGGACCAACACCAACAGCGAACAACACCAACAGTGACCAACACCAACAGTGACCAACACTATCAGTGACCAACACCAACAGTGACCAACTCCAACAGTGACCAACAGCGAAAAACACCAACAGTGACCAACACCAATAGTTAGACCAACACCAACAGTGTCCAACACCAAAAGTGACCAACTCTAACAGTGACCAACACCAACTGCGAACAACACCAACAGTGACCAACACCAACAGTGACCAACACCAACAGCGAACAACACCAACAGTGACTAACACCAACGGCAAACAACACCAACAGTGACCAACACCAACATCGAACAACACCATCTGTGACTAGCACCAACGGCGAATAACACCATCAGTGACCAACACCAACAGCGAACAACACCAACAATGACGAACACTAACAGTGACCAACACCAACAGTGACCAACACAAACAGTGACCAACACCAAGAGTGACCAACACCAACAGCGAACAATACCAACAGTGACCAACACCAACAGTGACCAACACCAACAGTGACCAACACCAACAGCAAACAACACCAACAGTGACCAACACCAACAGCGAACAACACCAACAGTGACCAACACCAACAGTAACCAACACCAACAGTGAAAAACACCAACAGCGAACAACACCAACATTGAGCAACACCAACACCGAACAACACAAACAGTGACCAACACCAACAGTGAACAACATGAACAGTGACCAACACAAACAGTGAGCAAAACCAACAGTGACCAACACCAACAGCGAACAACACCAACAGTGACCAACGTCAACAGCGAACAACACCAACAGTGACCAACACCAACAGTGAACAACACCAACAGTGACCAACACCAACAGAGAACAATACCAACAGGGAACAACACCAACAGTGACCAATACCAACAGAGACCAACACCAACAGTGACCAACACCAACAGTGACCAACACCAACAGGGAACGACACCAACAGTGACCAACACCAACAGTGACCAACATCAACAGGGAACAACACCAACAGTGACCAACGCCAACAACACCAACAGTGACCAACACCAACAGTGACCAACACCAACAGCGAACAACACCAACAGCGAAAACACCAACAGGGAACAACACCAACAGCGACCAAAACCAACAGAGAACAACACCAACAGTTACCAACACCAACAGTGACCAAGACAAACAGTGACCAACACCAACAGCGAACAACACCAACAGTGACCAACACCAACAGTGATAAACACCAACAGTGACCAACACCAACAGTGAACAACAGCAACAGTGACTAACACCAGCATCGAACAACACCAACAGCGAACAACACCACCAGTGACCAACACCAGCAGCAAACAACATTAACAGCGAACAACACCAACAGTGACCAACACCAACGGTGACCAACACCAACAGTGACCAACACCAACAGTGACCAACTCCAACAGTGACCAACAGCGAAAAACACCAACAGTGACCAACACCAACAGTGACCAACACCAACAGTGAACAACTCCAACATTGACCAACACCAACACCGAACAACACCAACAGTGACCAACACCAACAGTGAACAACACGAACAGTGACCAACAAAAACAGTGACCAAAACCAACAGTGACCAACACCAACCGGGAACAACACCAACAGTGAACAACACCAACAATGACCAACACCAACAGTGAACAACACGAACAGTGACCAACAAAAACAGCGACCAAAACCAACAGTGACCAACACCAACCGCGAACAACACCAACAGTGAACAACATCAACAGCGAACAACACCAACAGCGAACAACACCAAGAGTGACCAACACCAACAGTGAACAACACCAACAGTGACCAACACCAACAGTGAACAATACCAACAGTGAACAAAACCAACAGTGAAAAAAAACCAAGAGAGAACAACACCAACAGTGACCAACACCAACAGCGAAGAACACCAACAGCTAACTACGCACACAGTGAACAACACAATGCAATAGCGAACAACACCAACAGTGATCAACACCACCAGTGATCAACACCAACAGTGACCAACACCAACAGCGAACAACACCAACAGTGAACAACACAAACAGTGATCAACACCACCAGTGATCAACACCAACAGTGACCAACACCAACAGCGAACAACACCAACAGTGAACAACACGAACACGGACCAACCCGAATATTGACCAAAACCAACTCTGACCAACACCAACAGCGAACAACACCAACAGTGACCAACACCAACAGTGACCAACACCAACAGGGAACAACACCAACAGGTGACCAACACCAACAGTGACCAATACCAACAGTTAAACAACACCAACAGTGACCAACACCAACAGTGACCAACACCAACACAGAACGACACCAACAGTGACCAACACCAACAGTGACCAACTTCAACAGGGATCAACACCAACAGCGAACAACACCAACAGCGAAAACACCAACAGGGAACAACACCAATAGTGACCAACACCAACAGCGAACAACACCAACTGCAAACAACACCAACAGTGACCAACACCAACAGCGAACAACACCAACAGTGACCAACACCAACAGTGACCAAAACCAACAGTGACCAACACCAACAGTGAACAACACCAACAGCGAACAACACCAACCATGACCAACACCAACAGTGACCAACACCAACAGCAAACAACAACAGTGACCAACACCAACAGCGAACAACACCAACAGTGACCAACACCAACAGTGACCAACACGAACAGTGACCAAAACGAACAGTGACCAACACCAACAGCGAACAACACCAACAGTGACCAACATCAACAACAAACAACACCAACAGTGAACAACACCAACAGTGAACAACACCAACAGTGACCAACACCAACAGTGAACAATATTAACAGCGAACAACACCAACAGTGATCAACACCAACAGGGAACAACACCAACAGTGAGAAACACCAACAGCGAAGAACACCAACAGTGACCAACACACACAGTGAACAACACCAATAGCGAACAACACCAACAGTGACCAGCACCACCAATGACCAACACCAACAGTGACCAACACCAACAGCAAACAACACCAACAGGGAACAACACGAACATTGACCAAAACCAACAGTGACCAACACAAACAGCGAACAACACCAACAGTGACCAACACCAACAGTGACCAACACCAACAGGGAACAACACCAACAGTGACCAACACCAACAGTGACCAACACCAACAGGGGAACAACACCAACAGTGACCAACACAAACAGGGAACGACACTAACAGTGACCAACACCAACAGTGACCAACACCAACAGGGAACAACACAAACATTGACCAACGTAAACAACACCAACAGTGACCAACACCAACAGCGAACAACACCAACAACGAAAACACCAACAAGGAACAACACCAACAGTGAGCAACACCAACAGCGAACAACACCAACAGTTACCAACACCAACAGTGGCCAAAACCAACAGTGACCAACACCAACAAAGAACAACACCAACAGTGACCAACACCAACAGTGATAAACACCAACAGGGACCAACACCAACAGCGAACAACACAAACAGTGACCAACACCAACAGTGACCAACACTATCAGTGACCAACACCAACAGTGACCAACTCCAACAGTGACCAACAGCGAAAAACACCAACAGTGACCAACACCAACAGTGACCAACACCAACAGTGTCTAACACCAAAAGTGACCAACTCTAACAGTGACCAACACCAACAGCGAACAACACCAACAGTGACCAACACCAACAGTGACCAACACCAACAGCGAACAACACCAACAGTGACTAACACCAACGGCAAACAACACCAACAGTGACCAACACCAACATCGAACAACACCATCTGTGACTAGCACCAACGGCGAATAACACCATCAGTGACCAACACCAACAGCGAACAACACCAACAATGACGAACACTAACAGTGACCAACACCAACAGTGACCAACACAAACAGTGACCTGCACCAAGAGTGACCAACACCAACAGCGAACAATACCAACAGTGACCAACACCAACAGTGACCAACACCAACCGTGACCAACACCAACAGCAAACAACACCAACAGTGACCAACACCAACAGCGAACAACACCAACAGTGAGCAACACCAACAGCGAACAACACTAACAGTTACCAACACCAACAGTGGCCAAAACCAACAGTGACTGTTACGAACCCGGATCCAGCATCCGAGCCTGGAGCTGTGACAACCACGCCATCTGTGGGTCAGCTCCCGAAACCCCCGCCAAACGGACGACGACACCTGGTGAGGACAGCGTGTACTGGCCTCGAGGACCTCCAGTCTGGTTCAGCGCTCAACACCGCCGCCACTGACCTCTGGTGAGGTGGTGCCCCGACGACAGCGCCATCTATGGGCTGGATACGTCAGGTATTTGTGCCCGAGCCCGTAAGTGAGGTGTATTAGTGTCCCGGTTATTGATGACGTGTCTACTTACAGAGCTGACCTGGGACCACTGTGATGGAAGTGGAGTCAGTCTACCCGAGGCAGCCAGTCTCCATACCTTGAACCTTGCTGCAGCTGTTGTGACGTCGTCCCCCCGGAAGAACACTGTGGTGTGTTAGCCTGCCAGTGGAGTGGCAGTAAGAGGATTTACCCGGGACCGACTGTTGGAGACGATCATCCACTGGGGTATTGAGGACAGGACGGTGATTTGTGATATCACACGAGACTCCTGTCTAGGGCGTACCCCTTATATCGTTCGTGGAGTGGCCGTACCAGCCTTGGTGGCTCAGTACCTGCCAGCAGACCAGCTGGACGTGTGGTTGACGGCCTCCACGACGGTGCCCCCAGTGGACCTGTGTTTTGGCTGACCTGTGGCCAGGGTAGGCTCGGCATTCTCAGAGGACACGTCGTGAGGCCACGAAGAAAGCACCGCGGACTCGGCACCTAGCTTCTGGCTCCAGAGTCTTCAGAAGAAGACTAATTTGTGGATTAATCCCCTTGTCTAGTGTTAATACCCCTCCCCCTTGTGCACTCTTTTATTTTATATATTTAATCGGTGATGGTGTTAATTATAATATTACGTTCTTAACTTTCTTTCCCTACTCCCTTTTAAGTTACTTGCGTCACGGATCTCATCCCTTGATAGCCACTACTGGCTTGGGAACGGATACATATATCTTCCTCTAACAACATCAGAGTGAGGAACCCCGTTGCGTCCCGAGAGGGCCGTAACAGTGACCAACACCAACAAAGAACAACACCAACAGTGACCAACACCAACAGTGATAAACACCAACAGGGACCAACACCAACAGCGAACAACACCAACAGTGACCAACACCAACAGTGACCAACACTATCAGTGACCAACACCAACAGTGACCAACTCCAACAGTGACCAACAGCGAAAAACACCAACAGTGACCAACA
Organism: Procambarus clarkii; assembly: GCF_040958095.1. NCBI lineage: Eukaryota > Metazoa > Arthropoda > Malacostraca > Decapoda > Cambaridae > Procambarus > Procambarus clarkii. The sequence goes on from NC_091167.1 coordinate 9,418,574, forward strand.
CCAACAGTGACCAACACCAACAGTGTCCAACACCAAAAGTGACCAACTCTAACAGTGACCAACACCAACAGCGAACAACACCAACAGTGACCAACACCAACAGTGACCAACACCAACAGCGAACAACACCAACAGTGACTAACACCAACGGCAAACAACACCAACAGTGACCAACACCAACATCGAACAACACCATCTGTGACTAGCACCAACGGCGAATAACACCATCAGTGACCAACACCAACAGCGAACAACACCAACAATGACGAACACTAACAGTGACCAACACCAACAGTGACCAACACAAACAGTGACCAACACCAAGAGTGACCAACACCAACAGCGAACAATACCAACAGTGACCAACACCAACAGTGACCAACACCAACAGTGACCAACACCAACAGCAAACAACACCAACAGTGACCAACACCAACAGCGAACAACACCAACAGTGACCAACACCAATAGTAACCAACACCAACAGTGAAAAACACCAACAGCGAACAACACCAACATTGAGCAACACCAACACCGAACAACACAAACAGTGACCAACACCAACAGTGAACAACATGAACAGTGACCAACACAAACAGTGAACAAAACCAACAGTGACCAACACCAACAGCGAACAACACCAACAGTGACCAACATCAACAGCGAACAACACCAACAGTGACCAACACCAACAGCAAACAACACCAACAGTGACCAACACCAACAGCGAACAACACCAACAGTGACCAACACCAATAGTAACCAACACCAACAGTGAAAAACACCAACAGCGAACAACACCAACATTGAGCAACACCAACACCGAACAACACAAACAGTGACCAACACCAACAGTGAACAACATGAACAGTGACCAACACAAACAGTGAACAAAACCAACAGTGACCAACACCAACAGCAAACAACACCAACAGTGACCAACACCAACAGCGAACAACACCAACAGTGACCAACACCAATAGTAACCAACACCAACAGTGAAAAACACCAACAGCGAACAACACCAACATTGAGCAACACCAACACCGAACAACACAAACAGTGACCAACACCAACAGTGAACAACATGAACAGTGACCAACACAAACAGTGAACAAAACCAACAGTGACCAACACCAACAGCGAACAACACCAACAGTGACCAACATCAACAGCGAACAACACCAACAGTGACCAACACCAACAGTGAACAATACCAACAGGGAACAACACCAACAGTGACCAATACCAACAGAGACCAACACCAACAGTGACCAACACCAACAGTGACCAACACCAACAGGGAACGACACCAACAGTGACCAACACCAACAGTGACCAACATCAACAGGGAACAACACCAACAGTGACCAACGCTAACAACACCAACAGTGACCAACACCAACAGTGACCAACACCAACAGCGAACAACACCAACAGCGAAAACACCAACAGGGAACAACACCAACAGCGAAAACACCAACAGGGAACAACACCAACAGTTACCAACACCAACAGTGACCAAGACCAACAGTGACCAACACCAACAGCGAACAACACCAACAGTGACCAACACCAACAGTGATAAACACCAACAGTGACCAACACCAACAGTGACCAACAGCAACAGTGACTAACACCAGCATCGAACAACACCAACAGCGAACAACACCACCAGTGACCAACACCAGCAGCAAACAACATTAACAGCGAACAACACCAACAGTGACCAACACCAACGGTGACCAACACCAACAGTGACCAACACCAACAGTGACCAACTCCAACAGTGACCAACAGCGAAAAACACCAACAGTGACCAACACCAACAGTGACCAACACCAACAGTGAACAACTCCAACATTGACCAACACCAACACCGAACAACACGAACAGTGACCAACACGAACAGTGAACAACACGAACAGTGACCAACAAAACAGTGACCAAAACCAACAGTGACCAACACCAACCGGGAACAACACCAACAGTGAACAACACCAACAGTGACCAACACCAACAGTGAACAACACGAACAGTGACCAACAAAAACAGCGACCAAAACCAACAGTGACCAACACCAACCGCGAACAACACTAACAGTGAACAACATCAACAGCGAACAACACCAACAGCGAACAACACCAAGAGTGACCAACACCAACAGTGAACAACACCAACAGTGACCAACACCAACAGTGAACAATACCAACAGTGAACAACACCAACAGTGACCAATACCAAGAGAGAACAACACCAACAGTGATCAACACTACCAGTGATCAACACCAACAGTGACCAACACCAACAGCGAACAACACCAACAGTGAACAACACAAACAGTGATCAACACCACCAGTGATCAACACCAACAGTGACCAACACCAACAGCGAACAACACCAACAGTGAACAACACGAACAGTGACCAACCCGAATATTGACCAAAACCAACTCTGACCAACATCAACAGCGAACAACACCAACAGTGACCAACACCAACAGTGACCAACACCAACAGGGAACAACACCAACAGGTGACCAACACCAACAGTGACCAATACCAACAGTTAAACAACACCAACAGTGACCAACACCAACAGTGACCAACACCAACACAGAACGACACTAACAGTGACTAACACCAACAGTGACCAACATCAACAGGGATCAACACCAACAGCGAACAACACCAACAGCGAAAACACCAACAGGGAACAACACCAATAGTGACCAACACCAACAGCGAACAACACCAACTGCAAACAACACCAACAGTGACCAACACCAACAGCGAACAACACCAACAGTGACCAACACCAACAGTGACAAAAACCAACAGTGACCAACACCAACAGTGAACAACACCAACAGCGAACAACACCAACCATGACCAACACCAACAGTGACCAATACCAACAGTTAAACAACACCAACAGTGACCAACACCAACAGTGACCAACACCAACACAGAACGACACTAACAGTGACTAACACCAACAGTGACCAACATCAACAGGGATCAACACCAACAGCGAACAACACCAACAGCGAAAACACCAACAGGGAACAACACCAATAGTGACCAACACCAACTGCGAACAACACCAACTGCAAACAACACCAACAGTGACCAACACAAACAGCGAACAACACCAACAGTGACCAACACCAACAGTGACCAAAACCAACAGTGACCAACACCAACAGTGAACAACACCAACAGCGAACAACACCAACCATGACCAACACCAACAGTGACCAACACCAACAGCAAACAACAACAGTGACCAACACCAACAGCGAACAACACCAACAGTGACCAACACCAACAGTGACCAACACGAACAGTGACCAAAACGAACAGTGACCAACACCAACAGCGAACAACACCAACAGTGACCAACATCAACAACAAACAACACCAACAGTGAACAACACCAACAGTGAACAACACCAACAGTGACCAACACCAACAGTGAACAATATTAACAGCGAACAACACCAACAGTGATCAACACCAACAGGGAACAACACCAACAGTGAGAAACACCAACAGCGAAGAACACCAACAGTGACCAACACACAGTGAACAACACCAATAGCGAACAACACCAACAGTGACCAGCACCACCAATGACCAACACCAACAGTGACCAACACCAACAGCAAACAAAACCAACAGGGAACAACACCAACAGCGAACAACACCAACAGTGACCAACACCAACAGTGACCAACACCAACAGGGAACAACACCAACAGTGACCAACACCAACAGTGACCAACACCAACAGGGGAACAACACCAACAGTGACCAACACAAACAGGGAACGACACTAACAGTGACCAACACCAACAGTGACCAACACCAACAGGGAACAACACAAACATTGACCAACGTAAACAACATCAACAGTGAACAACACCAACAGTGACCAACACCAACAGCGAACAACACCAACAACGAAAACACCAACAAGGAACAACACCAACAGTGAGCAACACCAACAGCGAACAACACCAACAGTTACCAACACCAACAGTGGCCAAAACCAACAGTGACCAACACCAACAAAGAACAACACCAACAGTGACCAACACCAACAGTGATAAACACCAACAGGGACCAACACCAACAGCGAACAACACCAACAGTGACCAATACCAACAGTGACCAACACTATCAGTGACCAACACCAACAGTGACCAACTCCAACAGTGACCAACAGCGAAAAACACCAACAGTGACCAACACCAACAGTGACCAACACCAACAGTGTCTAACACCAAAAGTGACCAACTCTAACAGTGACCAATACCAACAGCGAACAACACCAACAGTGACCAACACCAACAGTGACCAACACCAACAGCGAACAACACCAACAGTGACTAACACCAACGGCAAACAACACCAACAGTGACCAACACCAACATCGAACAACACCATCTGTGACTAGCACCAACGGCGAATAACACCATCAGTGACCAACACCAACAGCGAACAACACCAACAATGACGAACACTAACAGTGACCAACACCAACAGTGACCAACACAAACAGTGACCAACACCAAGAGTGACCAACACCAACAGCGAACAATACCAACAGTGACCAACACCAACAGTGACCAACACCAACCGTGACCAACACCAACAGCAAACAACACCAACAGTGACCAACACCAACAGCGAACAACACCAACAGTGACCAACACCAACAGTAACCAACACCAACAGTGAAAAACACCAACAGCGAACAACAGTAACAGTGACCAACATCAACAGGGATCAACACCAACAGCGAACAACACCAACAGCGAAAACACCAACAGGGAACAACACCAACAGTGACCAACACCAGCAGCGAACAACACCAACTGCAAACAAAACCAACAGTGACCAACACCAACAGTACCAACACCAACTGCAAACAACACCAACAGTATCCAACACCAACAGTGATAAACACCAACAGCGAACAACACCAACAGTGACCAACACCAACAGTGACCAACGACAACAGTGACCAACACCAACAGCAAAAAACACCAACAGTGACCAATACCAACAGTGACCAACGCTAACAGTGACCAACACCAACAGTGTCCAACACCAACAGTGTCCAACACCAACAATGATCAACTCCAACAGTGACCACACCAACAGCGAACAACACCAACAGTGACAAACACCAACAGTGACCAACACCAACAGTGCCCAACACCAACAATGAACAACACGAACAGGGAACATCACCAACAGTGACAAACACCAACAGTGAACAACACGAACAATGACCTAAACTAACAGTGACCAACACCAACAGCGAACAACACCAACAGTGACCAACACCAACAGTGACCAATACCAACAGGGAACAACACAAACAGTGACCAACACCAACAGTGACCAACACCAACAGGGAACAACACCAGCAGTGACCAACACCAACAGTGACCAACACTAACAGTGAACAAAACCAACAGTGACCAACACCAACAGGGAACAACACCAAAAGTGATAAACACCAACATCGAACAACACCAACAGCGAACAACACCAACAGTGACCAACACCAACAGAGAATAACACCAACAGTGTCCAACACCACCAGTGACGAACACCAACAGTGAAAAACACCAACAGCGAACAATACCAACAGGGAACAACACCAACAGTGACCAACACGAACAGTGAACAACACGAACAGTGACCAACGCGAACATTGACCAAAACCAACAGTGACCAACACCAACAGCGAACAACACCAACAGTTACCAACACCAACAGTGACCAACACAAAGAGGGAACGACACTAACAGTGACCAACACCAACAGTGACCAACACCAACAGGCAACAACACCAACAGTGACCAACACCAACAGGGAACAACACCACCATTGACCAACGTAAACAACACCAACAGTGACCAACACCAACAGTGACCAACATTAACAGCGAACAACACCAACAGTGAAAACACCAACAGGGAACAAATCCAACAGTGACTAACACCAACAGCGAACAACACCAACAGTTACCAACACCAACAGTGACCAAAACCAACAGTGACCAACACCAACTGCGAACAACCATAACAGTGACCAACACCAACAGTGATCAATACCAACAGTGACCAACACCAACAGTGAACAACACCAACAGTGACCAACACCAGCATCGAACAACACCAACAGTGACCAACACCAACAGTGCCCAAAGCCAACAGTGACCAATACCAACAGTGACCAACACCAGTAGCGAACAACACCAACAGCGAACAACACCAACAGTGACCAACACCAACAGCAAACAACATTAACAGCGAACAACACCAACAGTGACCAACACCAACAGTGACCAACAATATCAGTGACCAACACCAACAGTGACCAACTCCAACAGTGACGAACACCAACAGCGAAAAACACCAACAGTGACCAACACCAACAGTGACCAACACCAACAGTGTCCAACACCAAGAGTGACCAACTCCAACAGTGACCAACACCAACAGCGAATAACACCAACAGTGACCAACACCAACAGTGACCAACACCAACAGCGAACAACACCAACAGTGACTAACACCATCGGCGAACAACACCAACAGTGACCAACACCAACATCGAACAACACCAACTGTGACTAACACCTACGGCGAACAACACCATCAGTGACCAACACCAACAGCGAACAACACCAACAGTGACCAACACCAACAGTAACCAACACCAACAGTGAAAAACACCAACAGCGAACAACACCAACATTGAGCAACACCAACACCGAACAACACAAACAGTGACCAACACCAACAGTGAACAACATGAACAGTGACCAACACAAACAGTGAGCAAAACCAACAGTGACCAACACCAACAGCGAACAACACCAACAGTGACCAACATCAACAGCGAACAACACCAACAGTGACCAACACCAACAGTGACCAACACCAATAGTGACCAACACCATCAGGGAACGACACCAACAGTGACCAACACCAACAGTGACCAACATCAACAGGGAACAACACCAACAGTGACCAACGCTAACAACACCAACAGTGACCAACACCAACAGTGACCAACACCAACTGCGAACAACACCAACAGCGAAAACACCAACAGGGAACAACACCAACAGCGACCAAAACCAACAGAGAACAACACCAACAGTTACCAACACCAACAGTGACCAAGACCAACAGTGACCAACACCAACAGCGAACAACACCAACAGTGACCAACACCAACAGTGATAAACACCAACAGTGACCAACACCAACAGTGACCAACAGCAACAGTGACTAACACCAGCATCGAACAACACCAACAGCGAACAACACCACCAGTGACCAACACCAGCAGCAAACAACATTAACAGCGAACAACACCAACAGTGACCAACACCAACGGTGACCAACACCAACAGTGACCAACACCAACAGTGACTAACTCCAACAGTGACCAACAGCGAAAAACACCAACAGTGACCAACACCAACAGTGACCAACACCAACAGTGAACAACTCCAACATTGACCAACACCAACACCGAACAACACGAACAGTGACCAACACGAACAGTGAACAACACGAACAGTGACCAACAAAACAGTGACCAAAACCAACAGTGACCAACACCAACCGGGAACAACACCAACAGTGAACAACACCAACAGTGACCAACACCAACAGTGAACAACACGAACAGTGACCAACAAAAACAGCGACCAAAACCAACAGTGACCAACACCAACCGCGAACAACACCAACAGTGAACAACATCAACAGCGAACAACACCAACAGCGAACAACACCAAGAGTGACCAACACCAACAGTGAACAACACCAACAGTGACCAACACCAACAGCGAACAACACCAAGAGTGACCAACACCAACAGTGAACAACACCAACAGTGACCAATACCAAGAGAGAACAACACCAACAGTGACCAACACCAACAGCGAAGAACACCAACAGCTAACTACGCACACAGTGAACAACGCAATGCAATAGCGAACAACACCAACAGTGATCAACACCACCAGTGATCAACACCAACAGTGACCAACACCAACAGCGAACAACACCAACAGTGAACAACACAAACAGTGATCAACACCACCAGTGATCAACACCAACAGTGACCAACACCAACAGCGAACAACACCAACAGTGAACAACACGAACAGTGACCAACCCGAATATTGACCAAAACCAACTCTGACCAACACCAACAGCGAACAACACCAACAGTGACCAACACCAACAGTGACCAACACCAACAGGGAACAACACCAACAGGTGACCAACACCAACAGTGACCAATACCAACAGTTAAACAACACCAACAGTGACCAACACCAACAGTGACCAACACCAACACAGAACGACACCAACAGTGACTAACACCAACAGTGACCAACATCAACAGGGATCAACACCAACAGCGAACAACACCAACAGCGAAAACACCAACAGGGAACAACACCAATAGTGACCAACACCAACAGCGAACAACACCAACTGCAAACAACACCAACAGTGACCAACACCAACAGCGAACAACACCAACAGTGACCAACACCAACAGTGACCAAAACCAACAGTGACCAACACCAACAGTGAACAACACCAACAGCGAACAACACCAACCATGACCAACACCAACAGTGACCAACACCAACAGCAAACAACAACAGTGACCAACACCATCAGCGAACAACACCAACAGTGACCAACACCAACAGTGACCAACACGAACAGTGACCAAAACGAACAGTGACCAACACCAACAGCGAACAACACCAACAGTGACCAACATCAACAACAAACAACACCAACAGTGAACAACACCAACAGTGAACAACACCAACAGTGACCAACACCAACAGTGAACAATATTAACAGCGAACAACACCAACAGTGATCAACACCAACAGGGAACAACACCAACAGTGAGAAACACCAACAGCGAAGAACACCAACAGTGACCAACACACAGTGAACAACACCAATAGCGAACAACACCAACAGTGACCAGCACCACCAATGACCAACACCAACAGTGACCAACACCAACAGCAAACAACACCAACAGGGAACAACACCAACAGTGACCAACACCAACAGTGAACAACACGAACAGTGACCAACACGAACATTGACCAAAACCAACAGTGACCAACACCAACAGCGAACAACACCAACAGTGACCAACACCAACAGTGACCAACACCAACAGGGAACAACACCAACAGTGACCAACACCAACAGTGACCAACACCAACAGGGGAACAACACCAACAGTGACCAACACAAACAGGGAACGACACTAACAGTGACCAACACCAACAGTGACCAACACCAACAGCAAACAACATTAACAGCGAACAACACCAACAGTGACCAACACCAACGGTGACCAACACCAACAGTGACCAACACCAACAGTGACTAACTCCAACAGTGACCAACAGCGAAAAACACCAACAGTGACCAACACCAACAGTGACCAACACCAACAGTGAACAACTCCAACATTGACCAACACCAACACCGAACAACACGAACAGTGACCAACACGAACAGTGAACAACACGAACAGTGACCAACAAAACAGTGACCAAAACCAACAGTGACCAACACCAACCGGGAACAACACCAACAGTGAACAACACCAACAGTGACCAACACCAACAGTGAACAACACGAACAGTGACCAACAAAAACAGCGACCAAAACCAACAGTGACCAACACCAACTGCGAACAACACCAACAGTGAACAACATCAACAGCGAACAACACCAACAGCGAACAACACCAAGAGTGACCAACACCAACAGTGAACAACACCAACAGTGACCAACACCAACAGCGAACAACACCAAGAGTGACCAACACCAACAGTGAACAACACCAACAGTGACCAATACCAAGAGAGAACAACACCAACAGTGACCAACACCAACAGCGAAGAACACCAACAGCTAACTACGCACACAGTGAACAACGCAATGCAATAGCGAACAACACCAACAGTGATCAACACCACCAGTGATCAACACCAACAGTGACCAACACCAACAGCGAACAACACCAACAGTGAACAACACAAACAGTGATCAACACCACCAGTGATCAACACCAACAGTGACCAACACCAACAGCGAACAACACCAACAGTGAACAACACGAACAGTGACCAACCCGAATATTGACCAAAACCAACTCTGACCAACACCAACAGCGAACAACACCAACAGTGACCAACACCAACAGTGACCAACACCAACAGGGAACAACACCAACAGGTGACCAACACCATCAGTGACCAATACCAACAGTTAAACAACACCAACAGTGACCAACACCAACAGTGACCAACACCAACACAGAACGACACCAACAGTGACTAACACCAACAGTGACCAACATCAACAGGGATCAACACCAACAGCGAACAACACCAACAGCGAAAACACCAACAGGGAACAACACCAATAGTGACCAACACCAACAGCGAACAACACCAACTGCAAACAACACCAACAGTGACCAACACCAACAGCGAACAACACCAACAGTGACCAACACCAACAGTGACCAAAACCAACAGTGACCAACACCAACAGTGAACAACACCAACAGCGAACAACACCAACCATGACCAACACCAACAGTGACCAACACCAACAGCAAACAACAACAGTGACCAACACCAACAGCGAACAACACCAACAGTGACCAACACCAACAGTGACCAACACGAACAGTGACCAAAACGAACAGTGACCAACACCAACAGCGAACAACACCAACAGTGACCAACATCAACAACAAACAACACCAACAGTGAACAACACCAACAGTGAACAACACCAACAGTGACTAACACCAACAGTGAACAATATTAACAGCGAACAACACCAACAGAGATCAACACCAACAGGGAACAACACCAACAGTGAGAAACACCAACAGCGAAGAACACCAACAGTGACCAACACACAGTGAACAACACCAATAGCGAACAACACCAACAGTGACCAGCACCACCAATGACCAACACCAACAGTGACCAACACCAACAGCAAACAACACCAACAGGGAACAACACCAACAGTGACCAACACCAACAGTGAACAACACGAACAGTGACCAACACGAACATTGACCAAAACCAACAGTGACCAACACCAACAGCGAACAACACCAACAGTGACCAACACCAACAGTGACCAACACCAACAGGGAACAACACCAACAGTGACCAACACCAACAGTGACCAACACCAACAGGGGAACAACACCAACAGTGACCAACACAAACAGGGAACGACACTAACAGTGACCAACACCAACAGTGACCAACACCAACAGGGAACAACACAAACATTGACCAACGTAAACAACATCAACAGTGAACAACACCAACAGTGACCAACACCAACAGCGAACAACACCAACAACGAAAACACCAACAAGGAACAACACCAACAGTGAGCAACACCAACAGCGAACAACACCAACAGTTACCAACACCAACAGTGGCCAAAACCAACAGTGACCAACACCAACAAAGAACAACACCAACAGTGACCAACACCAACAGTGATAAACACCAACAGGGACCAACACCAACAGCGAACAACACCAACAGTGACCAATACCAACAGTGACCAACACTATCAGTGACCAACACCAACAGTGACCAACTCCAACAGTGACCAACAGCGAAAAACACCAACAGTGACCAACACCAACAGTGACCAACACCAACAGTGTCTAACACCAAAAGTGACCAACTCTAACAGTGACCAATACCAACAGCGAACAACACCAACAGTGACCAACACCAACAGTGACCAACACCAACAGCGAACAACACCAACAGTGACTAACACCAACGGCAAACAACACCAACAGTGACCAACACCAACATCGAACAACACCATCTGTGACTAGCACCAACGGCGAATAACACCATCAGTGACCAACACCAACAGCGAACAACACCAACAATGACGAACACTAACAGTGACCAACACCAACAGTGACCAACACAAACAGTGACCAACACCAAGAGTGACCAACACCAACAGCGAACAATACCAACAGTGACCAACACCAACAGTGACCAACACCAACCGTGACCAACACCAACAGCAAACAACACCAACAGTGACCAACACCAACAGCGAACAACACCAACAGTGACCAACACCAACAGTAACCAACACCAACAGTGAAAAACACCAACAGCGAACAACACTAACAGTGACCAACATCAACAGGGATCAACACCAACAGCGAACAACACCAACAGCGAAAACACCAACAGGGAACAACACTAACAGTGACCAACACCAGCAGCGAACAACACCAACTGCAAACAACACCAACAGTGACCAACACCAACAGTACCAACACCAACTGCAAACAACACCAACAGTATCCAACACCAACAGTGATAAACACCAACAGCGAACAACACCAACAGTGACCAACACCAACAGTGACCAACGACAACAGTGACCAACACCAACAGCAAAAAACACCAACAGTGACCAATACCAACAGTGACCAACGCTAACAGTGACCAACACCAACAGTGTCCAACACCAACAGTGTCCAACACCAACAGTGATCAACTCCAACAGTGACCACACCAACAGTGAACAACACCAACAGTGACAAACACCAACAGTGACCAACACCAACAGTGCCCAACACCAACAATGAACAACACGAACAGGGAACATCACAAACAGTGACAAACACCAACAGTGAACAACACGAACAATGACCTAAACTAACAGTGACCAACACCAACAGCGAACAACACCAACAGTGACCAACACCAACAGTGACCAATACCAACAGGGAACAACACAAACAGTGACCAACACCAACAGTGACCAACATCAACAGGGAACAACACCAGCAGTGACCAACACCAACAGTGACCAACACTAACAGTGAACAAAACCAACAGTGACCAACACCAACAGGGAACAACACCAAAAGTGATAAACACCAACATCGAACAACACCAACAGCGAACAACACCAACAGTGACCAACACCAACAGAGAACAACACCAACAGTGTCCAACACCACCAGTGACGAACACCAACAGTGAAAAACACCAACAGCGAACAACACCAACAGGGAACAACACCAACAGTGACCAACACGAACAGTGAACAACACGAACAGTGACCAACGCGAACATTGAGTAAAACCAACAGTGACCAACACCAACAGCGAACAACACCAACAGTTACCAACACCAACAGTGACCAACACAAAGAGGGAACGACACTAACAGTGACCAACACCAACAGTGACCAACACCAACAGGCAACAACACCAACAGTGACCAACACCAACAGGGAACAACACCACCATTGACCAACGTAAACAACACCAACAGTGACCAACACCAACAGTGACCAACATTAACAGCGAACAACACCAACAGTGAAAACACCAACAGGGAACAAATCCAACAGTGACTAACACCAACAGCGAACAACACCAACAGTTACCAACACCAACAGTGACCAAAACCAACAGTGACCAACACCAACAGCGAACAACCATAACAGTGACCAACACCAACAGTGATCAATACCAACAGTGACCAACACCAACAGCGAGCAACACCAACAGTGACCAACACCAGCATCGAACAACACCAACAGTGACCAACACCAACAGTGCCCAAAGCCAACAGTGACCAATACCAACAGTGACCAACACCAGCAGCGAACAACACCAACAGCGAACAACACCAACAGTGACCAACACCAACAGCAAACAACATTAACAGCGAACAACACCAACAGTGACCAACACCAACAGTGACCAACAATATCAGTGACCAACACCAACAGTGACCAACTCCAACAGTGACGAACACCAACAGCGAAAAACACCAACAGTGACCAACACCAACAGTGACCAACACCAACAGTGTCCAACACCAAGAGTGACCAACTCCAACAGTGACCAACACCAACAGCGAACAACACCAGCAGTGACCAACACCAACAGTGACCAACACCAACAGCGAACAACACCAACAGTGACTAACACCATCGGCGAACAACACCAACAGTGACCAACACCAACATCGAACAACACCAACTGTGACTAACACCTACGACGAACAACACCATCAGTGACCAACACCAACAGCGAACAACACCAACAGTGACCAACACCAACAGCGAACAATACCAACAGTGACCAACACCAACAGTGACCAACACCAACAGTGACCAACACCAACAGCAAACAACACCAACAGTGACCAACACCAACAGTGACCAACACCAACAGTGAAAAACACCAACAGCAAACAACACCAACATTGAGCAACACCAACACCGAACAACACCAACAGTGACCAACACCAACAGTGACCAACAGTGAACAACACGAACAGGGAACAACACCAACAGTGACCAACACACAACAGTGACCAAAACCAACAGTGACCAACACCAACAGTGAACAACACCAACAGGGAACAACACGAACAGTGACCAACTTCAACAGCGAAGAACACCAACAGTTATCAACGCACACAGTGAAAAACACCAATAGCGAACAACACCAACAGTGACCAACACCACGAGTGACCAACACCAACAGTGACTTACATTATCAGCGAACAACACCAACAGTGAACAACACGATTCGTTTGACCAACCCGAACATTGACCAAAACCATCAGAGACCAACACCAACAGCGAACAACACCAAAATTGACCAACACTAACAGTGACCAACACCAACAGGGAACAACACCAACAGTGACCAACAGCAACAGTGACCAACACCAACAGGGGAACAACACCAACAGTGACCAACACCAACAGTGACCAACACCAACAGTGACCAACACCAACAGGGAAAGACACCAACAGTGACCAACACCAACAGTGACCAACACCAACAGGGAACAACACCAACCGGTGACCAACACCAACAGTGACCAACACCAACAGGGGACAACACCAACAATGACCAACACCAACAGTGACCAACACCAACACGGAACGACTCCAACAGTGACCAACACCAACAGCGAACAACACCAACAGCGACCAGCACCAACAGTGACCAACACCAACAGTGACCAACACCAACAGCGAACAACACCAACAGTGACCAACACCAACAGTGACCAACACCAACAGGGAACAACACCAACAGTGACCAACACCAACAGCGAACACCAACAGGTAACAACACCAACAGTGACCAACACCAACAGGGGAACAACACCAACAGTGACCAACACCAACAGTGAACAACACCAACAGCGAACAACACCAACAGCGAAAACACCAACAGGGAACAACACCAACAGTGACCAACACGAACAATGACCAAAACCAACAGTGACCAACACCAACAGCTAACAACATCAACAGTGACCAACACCAACAGTGACCAACACCAACAGGGAACAACACCAGCAGTGACCAACACCAACAGTGACCAAAACTAGCAGGGAACAACACCAACAGTGACCAACACCAACAGGGAACAATACCAACAGCGAACAACACCAACAGTGACCAACACCAACCGTGACCAACAATAACAGTGACCAAAACCAACAGTAACCAACACCAACAGCGAACAACACCAACAGTGACCAACACCAACAGTGACCAACACCAACAGTGAACAACACCAACAGTGACCAACACAAACAGTGAACAATACCAACAGCGAACAACACCAACAGTGACCAACACCAACAGGGAACAACAATAACAGTGACCAACAACAACATCGAACAACACCAACAGCGAACAACACCAACAGTGACCAACACCAACAGTGAACAACACCAATAGCAAACAACACCAACAGTGACCAACACCAGCACTGACCAACACCAACAGTGTCAAACACAAACAGCGAACAACACCAATAGGGAACAACACCAACAGTAACCAACACCAACAGTGAACAACATGAACAGTTACCAACACGAACAGTGACCAAAACCAACACCGACCAACACCAACAGCGAACAACATCAACAGTGACCAACACAAACAGTGACCAACACCAACAGGGAACAACACCAACAGTGACCAACGCCAACAGTGACCAACACCAACAGGGAACAACACCAACAGTGACCAACACCAACAGTGACCAACACCAACAGGGAACAACACCAACAGTGACGAACGCCAACAACAAACAACACCAACAGTGACCAACACCAACAGTGACCAACACCAACAGCGAACAACACCAACAGCGAAAACACCAGCAGTGACCAACACCAACAGTGACCAACACCAACAAGGAACAACACCAACAGTGGCCAACATTAACAGTGACCAACACCAACAGGGAACAACACCAACAGTGAACAACACCAACAGTGACCAACACCAACAGGGAAAAACACCAACAGTGATAAACACCAACATCGAAAAACACCAACAGCGAACAACACCAACAGTGAACAACACCAATAGCGAACAACACCAACAGTGACCAACACCAATAGTGACGAACACTAACAGTGAAAAACACCAACAGCGAACGACACCAACAGGGAACAACACCAACAGTGACCAACACCAACAGGGAACAACACCAACAGAGACCAACACCAACAGCGAAGAACACCAACAGCTAACTACGCACACAGTGAACAACACCATGCAATAACGAACAACACCAACAGTGATCAACACCACCAGTGATCAACACCAACTGTGACCAACACCAACAGCGAACAACACCAACAGTGAACAACACGAACAGTGACCAACCCGAACATTGACCAAAACCAACAGTGACCAACACCAACAGCGAACAACACCAACAGTGACCAACATCAACAGTGACCAACACCAACAGGGAACAACACCAACCGGTGACCAAAACCAACAGTGACCAACACCAACAGGGGAACAACACCAACAGTGACCAACAGTGACCAACACCAACACGGAACGACACCAACAGTGACCAACACCAACAGCGAACAACACCAACAGCGACCAGCACCAACAGTAACCAACACCAACAGTGACCAACACCAACACCGAACAACACCAACAGTGACCAACACCAACAGTTACCAACACCAACAGTGAACAACACCAACAGTGACCAACACCAACAGGGAACAACACCAACAGTGATAAACACCAACATCGAAAAACACCAACAGCGAACAACACCAACAGTGAACAACACCAATAGCGAACAACACCAACAGTGACCAACACCAACAGGGAACAACACCAACAGTGACCAACACCAACAGCGAACAACACCAACAGTGACCAACACCAACAGTTACCAACACCAACAGTGACCAACACCAACAGGGAACAACACCAACAGTGATAAACACCAACATCGAAAAACACCAACAGCGAACAACACCAACAGTGAACAACACCAATAGCGAACAACACCAACAGTGACCAACACCAATAGTGACGAACACTAACAGTGAAAAACACCAACAGCGAACAACACCAACAGGGAACCACACCAACAGTGACCAACACCAACAGTGAACAACACGAACAGTGACCAACACGAACATTGACCAAAACCAACAGTGACCAACACCAACAGCGGACAACACCAACAGTGACCAACACCAACAGTGACAAACACCAACAGGGAACAACACCAACAGTGACCAACACCAACAGGGAACAACACCAACAGTGACCAACACCAACAGTGACCAACACCAACAGTGACCAACACCAACAGGGAACAACACCAACAGTGACCAACACCAACAGCGAACACCAACAGGTAACAACACCAACAGTGACCAACACCAACAGGGGAACAACACCAACAGTGACCAACACCAACAGTGAACAACACCAACAGCGAACAACACCAACAGCGAAAACACCAACAGGGAACAACACCAACAGTGACCAACACGAACAATGACCAAAACCAACAGTGACCAACACCAACAGCTAACAACATCAACAGTGACCAACACCAACAGTGACCAACACCAACAGGGAACAACACCAGCAGTGACCAACACCAACAGTGACCAAAACTAGCAGGGAACAACACCAACAGTGACCAACACCAACAGGGAACAATACCAACAGCGAACAACACCAACAGTGACCAACACCAACCGTGACCAACAATAACAGTGACCAAAACCAACAGTAACCAACACCAACAGCGAACAACACCAACAGTGACCAACACCAACAGTGACCAACACCAACAGTGAACAACACCAACAGTGACCAACACAAACAGTGAACAATACCAACAGCGAACAACACCAACAGTGACCAACACCAACAGGGAACAACAATAACAGTGACCAACAACAACATCGAACAACACCAACAGCGAACAACACCAACAGTGACCAACACCAACAGTGAACAACACCAATAGCAAACAACACCAACAGTGACCAACACCAGCACTGACCAACACCAACAGTGTCAAACACAAACAGCGAACAACACCAATAGGGAACAACACCAACAGTAACCAACACCAACAGTGAACAACATGAACAGTTACCAACACGAACAGTGACCAAAACCAACACCGACCAACACCAACAGCGAACAACATCAACAGTGACCAACACAAACAGTGACCAACACCAACAGGGAACAACACCAACAGTGACCAACGCCAACAGTGACCAACACCAACAGGGAACAACACCAACAGTGACCAACACCAACAGTGACCAACACCAACAGGGAACAACACCAACAGTGACGAACGCCAACAACAAACAACACCAACAGTGACCAACACCAACAGTGACCAACACCAACAGCGAACAACACCAACAGCGAAAACACCAGCAGTGACCAACACCAACAGTGACCAACACCAACAAGGAACAACACCAACAGTGGCCAACATTAACAGTGACCAACACCAACAGGGAACAACACCAACAGTGAACAACACCAACAGTGACCAACACCAACAGGGAAAAACACCAACAGTGATAAACACCAACATCGAAAAACACCAACAGCGAACAACACCAACAGTGAACAACACCAATAGCGAACAACACCAACAGTGACCAACACCAATAGTGACGAACACTAACAGTGAAAAACACCAACAGCGAACGACACCAACAGGGAACAACACCAACAGTGACCAACACCAACAGGGAACAACACCAACAGAGACCAACACCAACAGCGAAGAACACCAACAGCTAACTACGCACACAGTGAACAACACCATGCAATAACGAACAACACCAACAGTGATCAACACCACCAGTGATCAACACCAACTGTGACCAACACCAACAGCGAACAACACCAACAGTGAACAACACGAACAGTGACCAACCCGAACATTGACCAAAACCAACAGTGACCAACACCAACAGCGAACAACACCAACAGTGACCAACATCAACAGTGACCAACACCAACAGGGAACAACACCAACCGGTGACCAAAACCAACAGTGACCAACACCAACAGGGGAACAACACCAACAGTGACCAACAGTGACCAACACCAACACGGAACGACACCAACAGTGACCAACACCAACAGCGAACAACACCAACAGCGACCAGCACCAACAGTAACCAACACCAACAGTGACCAACACCAACACCGAACAACACCAACAGTGACCAACACCAACAGTTACCAACACCAACAGTGAACAACACCAACAGTGACCAACACCAACAGGGAACAACACCAACAGTGATAAACACCAACATCGAAAAACACCAACAGCGAACAACACCAACAGTGAACAACACCAATAGCGAACAACACCAACAGTGACCAACACCAACAGGGAACAACACCAACAGTGACCAACACCAACAGCGAACAACACCAACAGTGACCAACACCAACAGTTACCAACACCAACAGTGACCAACACCAACAGGGAACAACACCAACAGTGATAAACACCAACATCGAAAAACACCAACAGCGAACAACACCAACAGTGAACAACACCAATAGCGAACAACACCAACAGTGACCAACACCAATAGTGACGAACACTAACAGTGAAAAACACCAACAGCGAACAACACCAACAGGGAACCACACCAACAGTGACCAACACCAACAGTGAACAACACGAACAGTGACCAACACGAACATTGACCAAAACCAACAGTGACCAACACCAACAGCGGACAACACCAACAGTGACCAACACCAACAGTGACAAACACCAACAGGGAACAACACCAACAGTGACCAACACCAACAGGGAACAACACCAACAGTGACCAACACCAACAGTGACCAACACCAACAGTGACCAACACCAACAGGGAACAACACCAACAGTGACCAACAACAACAAGGAACAACACCAACAGAGACCAACACCAACAGCGAAGAACACCAACAGCTAACTACGCACACAGTGAACAACACCATGCAATAGCGAACAACACCAACTGTGATCAACACCACCAGTGATCAACACCAACAGTGACCAACACCAACAGCGAACAACACCAACAGTGAGCAACACCAACAGTCACCAACCCGAACATTGACCAAAACCAACAGTGACCAACACCAACAGCAAACAACACCAACAGTGACCAACACCAACAGTGACCAACACCAACAGGGAACAACACCAACCGGTGACCAACACCAACAATGACCAACACCAACAGGGGAACAACACCAACAGTGACCAACATCAACACGGAACGACACCAACAGTGACCAACACCAATAGCGACTAGCACCAACAGTGACCAACACCAACAGTGACCAACTGTTACGGACCCGAATCCAGCGTCCGAGCCTGGAGCAGTGACGACCACGCCATCTGTGGGTCAGCTCCCGAAACCCCCTCCAAATGGACGACGACACCTGGTGAGGACAAGGTGTACTGGCCACAAGGGCTAGTTCCCAGTCCTGATTAGCTCACAACACAGCCGCTGCTGACCTCTGGTGAGGTGGTGCTCAGACGACAACGCCATCTATGGAGTGGATAGGTGGGCGTTTGGGTCTGAGCCCGTAAGTGAGGTGCTTTAGTGTGTCCCTGTTACTGATGACGTGTCTGATTACAGAGTCGACCTGGGACTGCTGTGATGGAAGTTGGATGAGTCTACCCAAGGCAGCCGTCTCGTCACCAAGTGTTTGCTGCAGCAACTGTGAGTCGCCCCCCGGATGAACACTGTGGTGTTACCCCTGCCAGTGAAGCGGCAGTTGAAGGATTGTCATACCCGGGACTGACTGGTGGAGACGCTTAACCATTGGGGTATTGTGGAAAGGAGAGTGATCTGTGGTATCACACGAGGCTCCTGACTAGGGCGCGACCCTAGTATCGCTCGTGGAGTGGCCTAACCAGCGCGGCTGATTCGGAACCTGCCAGCTATCTGCTGGACTTGTGGTTGACGGCCTCCACAGCGGTGC
Organism: Procambarus clarkii; assembly: GCF_040958095.1. Taxonomy (NCBI): domain Eukaryota; kingdom Metazoa; phylum Arthropoda; class Malacostraca; order Decapoda; family Cambaridae; genus Procambarus; species Procambarus clarkii. The sequence goes on from NC_091167.1 coordinate 9,440,052, forward strand.
CCCCAGTGGAACTGTGTTTTGGCTGGCCTGTGGCCGGGGTAGACTCAAGCTTCTCGAAGGATTCGTCGTGAGGCCACGAAAGCACCGAGAGCCTGGCACCGTGAAGAGCAAGAGTCTTCAGAAGAAGACGACAGTGTATATAATAGTGTTTATACCCTCCCCCCCCCCCCCCGTGTAATCTTCTTATATATATTTTTTGGTGAAGGTGTTAATTATAATATTAAGTTTTTGCCTTTCTTTCCCTTCCCCTTTTAATTTACTTGCGTTACGGATCACATCCCTTGAAAGCCACTACTGGCTTGGGGCCGGATACCCTTCCTCTAACGACATCAGAGTACGAACCCAGTTGCGACCCGAGAGGGCTGTAACACCAACACCAACAGCGAACAACACCAACAGTGACCAACACCAACAGTGACCAACACCAACAGGGAACAACACCAACAGTGACCAACACCAACAGCGAACACCAACAGGGAACAACACCAACAGTGAACAACACCAACAGGGAACGACATCAACAGGGGAACAACACCAACAGTGACCAACACCAACAGTGAACAACACCAACAGCGAACAACACCAACAGCGAAAACACCAACAGGGAACAACACCAACAGTGACCAACACGAACAATGACCAAAACCAACAGTGACCAACACCAACAGCGAACAACATCAACAGTGACCAACACCAACAGTGACCAACACCAACAGGGAAGAACACAAACAGTGACCAACACCAACAGGGAACAACACCAGCAGTGACCAACACCAACAGTGACAAACACTAACAGGGAACAACACCAGCAGTGACCAACAATAACAGGGACCAACACCAACAGCGAACAATACCAACAGTGACCAACACAAACAGCGAACAACACCAACAGTGACCAACACCAACAGTGACCAACACCAACAGTGACCAACACCAACAGTGAAGAAAACCAACAGTGATCAAGACAAACAGTGAACAATACCAACAGCGAACAACACCAACAGTGACCAACACCAACAGGGAACAATAATAACAGTGACCAACAACATCGAACAACACCAACAGCGAACAACACCAACAGTGACCAACACCAACAGTGAACAACACCAATAGCAAACAACACCAACAGTGACCAACACCAGCAGTGACCAACACCAGCAGTGACCAACACCAACAGTGAACAACACGAACAGTGACCAACACGAACATTGACCAAAACCAACAGTGACCAACACCAACTGCGAAAAACAGCAACAGTGACCAACACCAACAGTGACCAATACCAACAGTGACCAACACCAACAGGGAACAACACCAACAGTGACCAACACCAACAGGGAACACACCAACAGAGACCAACACCAACAGCGAAGAACACCAACAGCTAACTACGCACACAGTGAACAACACCATGCAATAGCGAACAACACCAACAGTGATCAACACCACCAGTGATCAACACCAACAGTGACCAACACCAACAGCGAACAACACCAACAGTGAATAACACCAACAGTCACCAACCCGAACATTGACCAAAACCAACAGTGACCAACACCAACAGCGAACAACACCAACAGCGACCAGCACCAACAGTGACCAACACCAACAGTGACCAACACCAACAGCGAACAACACCAACAGTGACCAACACCAACAGTGACCAACACCAACAGGGAACAACACCAATAGTGACCAACACCAACAGCGAACACCAACAGGGAACAACACCAACAGTGACCAACACCAACAGGGGAACAACACCAACAGTGACCAACACGAACAGTGAACAACACCAACAGGGAACGACATCAACAGGGGAACAACACCAACAGTGACCAACACCAACAGTGAACAACACCAACAGCGAACAACACCAACAGCGAAAACACCAACAGGGAACAACACCAACAGTGACCAACACGAACAATGACCAAAACCAACAGTGACCAACACCAACAGCGAAAAACATCAACAGTGACCAACACCAACAGTGACCAACACCAACAGGGAAGAACACAAACAGTGACCAACACCAACAGTGACCAACACCAACAGGGAACAACACCAGCTGTGACCAACACCAACAGTGACCAACACTAACAGGGAACAACACCAACAGTGACCAACAATAACAGTGACCAACATCAACAGCGAACAACACCAACAGTGACCAACACCAACAGCGAACAACACCAACAGTGACCAACACCAACAGTGAACAACACCAACAGCGAACAACACCAAGAGCGAAAACACCAACAGGGAACAACACCAACAGTGACCAACACGAACAATGACCAAAACCAACAGTGACCAACACCAACAGCGAACAACATCAACAGTGACCAACACCAACAGTGACCAACACCAACAGGGAAGAACACAAACAGTGACCAACACCAACAGTGACCAACACCAACAGGGAACAACACCAGCAGTGACCAAGACCAACAGTGACCAACACCAACAGCGAACAACATCAACAGTGACCAACACCAACAGTGACCAACACCAACAGGGAAGAACACCAACAGCGAACAACACCAACAGTGACCAACACCAACAGCGAACAACACCAACAGTGACCAACACCAACAGTGACCAACACCAACAGTGAACAACACAAACAGTGACCAACACCAACAATGAACAACACCAATAGCAAACAACACCAACAGTGACAAACACCAGCAGTGACCAACACCAACAGTGACAAACACCAACAGCGAACAACACCAACAGTAACCAACACCAACAGTGAACAACATGAACAGTTACCAACACGAACAGTGACCAAAACCAACAGCGACCAACACCAACAGCGAACAACACCAACTGTGACCAACACAAACAGTGACCAACACCAACAGGGAACAACGCCAACAGTGACCAACGCCAACAGTGACCAACACCAACAGAGAACAACACAAACAGTGACCAACACCAACAGTGACCAACACCAACAGGGAACAACACCAACAGTGACCAACGCCAACAAACAACACCAACAGTGACCAACACAAACAGTGAACAATACCAACAGCGAACAACACCAACAGTGACCAACACTAACAGGGAACAACAATAACAGTGACCAACAACAACATCGATCAACACCAACAGCGAACAACACCAACAGTGACCAACACCAACAGTGAACAACACCAATAGCAAACAACACCAACAGTGACCAACACCAGATGTGACCAACACCAACAGTGACAAACACCAACAGCGAACAACACCAATAGGGAACAACACCAACAGTAACCAACACCAACAGTAAACAACATGAACAGTTACCAACACGAACAGTGACCAAAACCAACAGCGACCAACACCAACAGCGAACAACACCAACAGTGACCAACACCAACAGTGACCAACACCAACAGTGACCAACACCAACAGCAAACAACACCAATAGCGAACAACACCAACAGTGACCAACACCAACAGCGAACAACATTAACAGTGACCAACATCAACAGTGACCAACACCAACAGCGAACAACACCAACAGTTAACAACACCAACAGTGACCAAAACCAACAGTGACCAACACCAACAGCGAACAACACCAACAGTGACCAACACCAGCAGTGATAAACACCAACAGTGACCAACACCAACAGCAAATAACACCAACAGTGACCAACACCAGCAGCGAACAACACCAACAGTGACTAACACCAACAGTGACTAACACCAGCATCGAACAACACCAAAAGCGAACAACAACAACAGTGACCAACACCAGTAGTGACCAACACCAACAGCAAACAACATCAACAGCGAACAACACCAACAGTGACCAACACCAACAGTGACCAACACCAACAGTGACCAACACCAACAGTGACTAACACCAACGGCGAACAACACCAACAGTGACCAACACCAACATCGAACAACACCAACAGTGACTAACACCAATGGCGAACAACACCATCAGTGACAAACACCAACAGCGAACAACACCAACAATGACGAACACCAACATTAACCAACACCAACAGTGACCAACACAAACAGTGACCAACACCAACAGGGACCAACACCAACAGCGAACAATACCAACAGTGACCAACACTAACAGTGACCAACACCAACAGGGACCAACACCAACAGTGGCCAACTCCAACAGTGACCAACACCAACAGCAAACAACACCAACAGTGACCAACACCAACAGCGAACAACACCAACAGTGACCAACACCAACAGCGAATAACACCAATATTGGTCAACATTAACAGTGAACAACACCAACAGTAACCAACACAAACAGTGACTAACACCAACAGCGAACAACACCAACAGTGACCAACACCAACATCGAACAACACCAACAGTGACTAACACCAATGGCGAACAACACCATCAGTGACAAACACTAACAGCGAACAACACCAACAATGACGAACACCAACAGTGACCAACACCAACAGTGACCAACACAAACAGTGACCAACACCAACAGTGACCAACACCAACAGCGAACAATACCAACAGTGATCAACACCAACAGTGACCAACACCAACAGGGACCTACACCAACAGTGACCAATTCCAACAGTGACCAACACCAACAGCAAACAACACCAACAGTGACCAACACCAACAGCGAACAACACCAACAGTGACCAACACCAACAGCGAACAACACCAATAGTGGTCAACACCAACAGTGAACAACACCAACAGTAACCAACACCAAGAGTCACCAACACTAACAGTGACCAACTCCAACAGTGAACAACACCAACAGTGACCAACACCAACAGCGAACAACACCAACAGGGGAACAACACCAACAGTGAACAACACCAACAGTGACCAACACCAACAACGAACAACACCATCAGTGACTAACACGAACGGCGAACAACACTATCAGTGACCAACACCAACAGCGAACAACACCAACAATGACGAACACCAACAGTGACCATCTCTAACAGTGACCAACACAAACAGTGACCAACACCAACAGTGACCAACACCAACAGCGAACAACACCAACAATGACGAACACCAACAGTGACCATCTCTAACAGTGACCAACACAAACAGCGAACAACACCAATAGGGAACAACACCAACAGTAACCAACACCAACAGTGAACAACATGAACAGTTACCAACACGAACAGTGACCAAAACCAACACCGACCAACACCAACAGCGAACAACACCAACAGTGACCAACACAAACAGTGACCAACACCAACAGGGAACAACACCAACAGTGACCAACGCCAACAGTGACCAACACCAACAGGGAACAACACCAACAGTGACCAACACCAACAGTGACCAACACCAACAGGGAACATCACCAACAGTGACGAACGCCAACAACAAACAACACCAACAGTGACCAACACCAACAGTGACCAACACCAACAGCGAACAACACCAACAGCGAAAACACCAGCAGTGACCAACAGTGACCAACACCAACAAGGAACAACACCAACAGTGGCCAACATTAACAGTGACCAACACCAACAGGGAACAACACCAACAATGACCAACTCCAACAGCGAACAACACCAACAGTGACCAACACCAACATTTACCAACACCAACAGTGAGCAACACCAACAGTGACCAACACCAACAGGGAACAACACCAACAGTGATAAACACCAACATCGAAAAACACCAACAGCGAACAACACCAACAGTGAACAACACCAATAGCGAACAACACCAACAGTGACCAACACCACCAGTGACGAACACCAACAGTGAAAAACACCAACAGCGAACAACACCAACAGGGAACAACACCAACAGTGACCAACACCAACAGTGAACAACACGAACAGTGACCAACACGAACATTGACCAAAACCAACAGTGACCAACACCAACAGCGAACAACACCAACAGTGACCAACACCAACAGTGACCAACACCAACAGGGAACAACACCAACAGTGACCAACACCAACAGGGAACAACACCAACAGAGACCAACACCAACAGCGAAGAACACCAACAGCTAACTACGCACACAGTGAACAACACCATGCAATAACGAACAACACCAACAGTGATCAACACCACCAGTGATCAACACCAACTGTGACCAACACCAACAGCGAACAACACCAACAGTGAACAACACGAACAGTGACCAACCCGAACATTGACCAAAACCAACAGTGACCAACACCAACAGCGAACAACACCAACAGTGACCAACACCAACAGTGACCAACACCAACAGGGGAACAACACCAACAGTGACCAACACCAACAGTGACCAACACCAACACGGAACGACACCAACAGTGACCAACACCAACAGCGAACAACACCAACAGCGACCAGCACCAACAGTAACCAACACCAACAGTGACCAACACCAACACCGAACAACACCAACAGTGACCAACACCAACAGTTACCAACACCAACAGTGAACAACACCAACAGTGACCAACACCAACAGGGAACAACACCAACAGTGATAAACACCAACATCGAAAAACACCAACAGCGAACAACACCAACAGTGAACAACACCAATAGCGAACAACACCAACAGTGACCAACACCAACAGGGAACAACACCAACAGTGACCAACACCAACAGCGAACAACACCAACAGTGACCAACACCACCAGTTACCAACACCAACAGTGAACAACACCAACAGTGACCAACACCAACAGGGAACAACACCAACAGTGATAAACACCAACATCGAAAAACACCAACAGCGAACAACACCAACAGTGAACAACACCAATAGCGAACAACACCAACAGTGACCAACACCAATAGTGACGAACACTAACAGTGAAAAACACCAACAGCGAACAACACCAACAGGGAACAACACCAACAGTGACCAACACCAACAGTGAACAACACGAACAGTGACCAACACGAACATTGACCAAAACCAACAGTGACCAACACCAACAGCGGACAACACCAACAGTGACCAACACCAACAGTGACCAACACCAACAGGGAACAACACCAACAGTGACCAACACCAACAGGGAACAACACCAACAGTGACCAACACCAACAGTGACCAACACCAACAGGGAACAACACCAACAGTGACCAACAACAACAAGGAACAACACCAACAAAGACCAACACCAACTGCGAAGAACACCAACAGCTAACTACGCACACAGTGAACAACACCCTGCAATAACGAACAACACCAACAGTGATCAACACCACCAGTGATGAACACCAACTGTGACCAACACCAACAGCGAACAACACCAACAGTGAACAACACGAACAGTGACCAACCCGAACATTGAGCAAAACCAACAGTGACCAACACCAACAGCGAACAACACCAACAGTGACCAACATCAACAGTGACCAACACCAACAGGGAACAACACCAACCGGTGACCAACACCAACAGTGACCAACACCAACAGGGGAACAACACCAACAGTGACCAACACCAACAGTGACCAACACCAACACGGAACGACACCAACAGTGACCAACACCAACAGCGAACAACACCAACAGCGACCAGCACCAACAGTGACCAACACCAACAGTGACCAACACCAACAGCGAACAACACCAACAGTGACCAACACCAACAGTTACCAACACCAACAGTGAACAACACCAACAGTGACCAACACCAACAGGGAACAACACCAACAGTGATAAACACCAACATCGAAGACACCAACAGCGAACAACACGAACAGTGAACAACACCAATAGCGAACAACACCAACAGTGACCAACACCAACAGGGAACAACACCAACAGTGACCAACACCAACAGCGAACAACACCAACAGTGACCAACACCAACAGTTACCAACACCAACAGTGAACAACACCAACAGTGACCAACACCAACAGGGAACAACACCAACAGTGATAAACACCAACATCGAAAAACACCAACAGCGAACAACACCAACAGTGAACAACACCAATAGCGAACAACACCAACAGTGACCAACACCAATAGTGACGAACACTAACAGTGAAAAACACCAACAGCGAACAACACCAACAGGGAACAACACCAACAGTGACCAACACCAACAGTGAACAACACGAACAGTGACCAACACGAACATTGACCAAAACCAACAGTGACCAACATCAACAGCGGACAACACCAACAGTGACCAACACCAACAGTGACCAACACCAACAGGGAACAACACCAACAGTGACCAACACCAACAAGGAACAACACCAACAGAGACCAACACCAACAGCGAAGAACACCAACAGCTAACTACGCACACAGTGAACAACAACATGCAATAGCGAACAACACCAACTGTGATCAACACCACCAGTGATCAACACCAACAGTGACCAACACCAACAGCGAACAACACCAACAGTGAGCAACACCAACAGTCACCAACCCGAACATTGACCAAAACCAACAGTGACCAACACCAAAAGCAAACAACACCAACAGTGACCAACACCAACAGTGACCAACACCAACAGGGAACAACACCAACCGGTGACCAACACCAACAATGACCAACACCAACAGGGGAACAACACCAACAGTGACCAACACCAACAGTGACCAACATCAACACGGAACGACACCAACAGTGACCAACACCAACAGCAACTAGCACCAACAGTGACCAACACCAACAGTGACCAACTGTTACGGACCCGAATCCAGCGTCCGAGCCTGGAGCAGTGACGACCACGCCATCTGTGGGTCAGCTCCCGAAACCCCCTCCAAATGGACGACGACACCTGGTGAGGACAAGGTGTACTGGCCACAAGGGCTAGTTCCCAGTCCTGATTAGCTCACAACACAGCCGCTGCTGACCTCTGGTGAGGTGGTGCTCAGACGACAACGCCATCTATGGAGTGGATAGGTGGGCGTTTGGGTCTGAGCCCGTAAGTGAGGTGCTTTAGTGTGTCCCTGTTACTGATGACGTGTCTGATTACAGAGTCGACCTGGGACTGCTGTGATGGAAGTTGGATGAGTCTACCCAAGGCAGCCGTCTCGTCACCAAGTGTTTGCTGCAGCAACTGTGAGTCGCCCCCCGGATGAACACTGTGGTGTTACCCCTGCCAGTGAAGCGGCAGTTGAAGGATTGTCATACCCGGGACTGACTGGTGGAGACGCTTAACCATTGGGGTATTGTGGAAAGGAGAGTGATCTGTGGTATCACACGAGGCTCCTGACTAGGGCGCGACCCTAGTATCGCTCGTGGAGTGGCCTAACCAGCGCGGCTGATTCGGAACCTGCCAGCTATCTGCTGGACTTGTGGTTGACGGCCTCCACGGCGGTGCCCCCAGTGGAACTGTGTTTTGGCTGGCCTGTGGCCGGGGTAGACTCAAGCTTCTCGAAGGATTCGTCGTGAGGCCACGAAAGCACCGAGAGCCTGGCACCGTGAAGAGCAAGAGTCTTCAGAAGAAGACGACAGTGTATATAATAGTGTTTATACCCCCCCCCCCCCCCCCCGTGTAATCTTCTTATATATATTTTTTGGTGAAGGTGTTAATTATAATATTAAGTTTTTGCCTTTCTTTCCCTTCCCCTTTTAATTTACTTGCGTTACGGATCACATCCCTTGAAAGCCACTACTGGCTTGGGGCCGGATACCCTTCCTCTAACGACATCAGAGTACGAACCCAGTTGCGACCCGAGAGGGCTGTAACACCAACACCAACAGCGAACAACACCAACAGTGACCAACACCAACAGTGACCAACACCAACAGGGAACAACACCAACAGTGACCAACACCAACAGCGAACACCAACAGGGAACAACACCAACAGTGAACAACACCAACAGGGAACGACATCAACAGGGGAACAACACCAACAGTGACCAACACCAACAGCGAACAACACCAACAGCGAAAACACCAACAGGGAACAACACCAACAGTGACCAACACGAACAATGACCAAAACCAACAGTGACCAACACCAACAGCGAACAACATCAACAGTGACCAACACTAACAGTGACCAACACCAACAGGGAAGAACACAAACAGTGACCAACACCAACAGTGACCAACACCAACAGGGAACAACACCAGCAGTGACCAACACCAACAGTGACAAACACTAACAGGGAACAACACCAGCAGTGACCAACAATAACAGAGACCAACACCAACAGCGAACAATACCAACAGTGACCAACACAAACAGCGAACAACACCAACAGTGACCAACACCAACAGTGACTAACACCAACAATGAAGAAAACCAACAGTGACCAACACCAACAGGGAACAATAATAACAGTGACCAACAACATCGAACAACACCAACAGCGAACAACACCAACAGTGACCAACACCAACAGTGAACAACACCAATAGCAAACAACACCATCAGTGACCAACACCAGCAGTGACCAACACCAACAGTGAACAACACGAACAGTGACCAACACGAACATTGACCAAAACCAACAGTGACCAACACCAACTGCGAAAAACACCAACAGTGACCAACACCAACAGTGACCAACACCAACAGTGACCAACACCAACAGGGAACAACACCAACAGTGACCAACACCAACAGGGAACACACCAACAGAGACCAACACCAACAGCAAAGAACACCAACAGCTAACTACGCACACAGTGAACAACACCATGCAATAGCGAACAACACCAACAGTGATCAACACCACCAGTGATCAACACCAACAGTGACCAACACCAACAGCGAACAACACCAACAGTGAATAACACCAACAGTCACCAACCCGAACATTGACCAAAACCAACAGTGACCAACACCAACAGCGAACAACACCAACAGCGACCAGCACCAACAGTGACCAACACCAACAGTGACCAACACCAACAGCGAACAACACCAACAGTGACCAACACCAACAGTGACCAACACCAACAGGGAACAACACCAATAGTGACCAACACCAACAGCGAACACCAACAGGGAACAACACCAACAGTGACCAACACCAACAGGGGAACAACACCAACAGTGACCAACACGAACAGTGAACAACACCAACAGGGAGCGACATCAACAGGGGAACAACACCAACAGTGACCAACACCAACAGTGAACAACACCAACAGCGAACAACACCAACAGCGAAAACACCAACAGGGAACAACACCAACAGTGACCAACACGAACAATGACCAAAACCAACAGTGACCAACACCAACAGCGAAAAACATCAACAGTGACCAACACCAACAGTGACCAACACCAACAGGGAAGAACACAAACAGTGACCAACACCAACAGTGACCAACACCAACAGGGAACAACACCAGCTGTGACCAACACCAACAGTGACCAACACTAACAAGGAACAACACCAACAGTGACCAACAATAACAGTGACCAACATCAACAGCGAACAACACCAACAGTGACCAACACCAACAGCGAACAACACCAATAGTGACCAACACCAACAGTGAACAACACCAACAGCGAACAACACCAACAGCGAAAACACCAACAGGGAACAACACCAACAGTGACCAACACGAACAATGACCAAAACCAACAGTGACCAACACCAACAGCGAACAACATCAACAGTGAACAACACCAACAGTGACCAACACCAACAGGGAAGAACACCAACAGTGACCAACACCAACAGTGACCAACACCAACAGGGAACAACACCAGCAGTGACCAAGACCAGCAGTGACCAACACTAACAGGGAACAACACCAACAGTGACCAACAATAACAGTGACCAACACCAACAGCGAACAACACCAACAGTGACCAACACCAACAGCGAACAACACCAACAGTGACCAACACCAACAGTGACCAACACCAACAGTGAACAACACAAACAGTGACCAACACCAACAATGAACAACACCAATAGCAAATAACACCAACAGTGACAAACACCAGCAGTGACCAACACCAACAGTGACAAACACCAACAGCGAACAACACCAACAGTAACCAACACCAACAGTGAACAACATGAACAGTTACCAACACGAACAGTGACCAAAACCAACAGCGACCAACACCAACAGCGAACAACACCAACTGTGACCAACACAAACAGTGACCAACAGCAACAGGGAACAACGCCAACAGTGACCAACGCCAACAGTGACCAACACCAACAGAGAACAACACCAACAGTGACCAACACCAACAGTGACCAACACCAATAGGGAACAACACCAACAGTGACCAACGCCAACAAACAACACCAACAGTGACCAACACAAACAGTGAACAATACCAACAGCGAACAACACCAACAGTGACCAACACCAACAGGGAACAACAATAACAGTGACCAACAACAACATCGATCAACACCAACAGCGAACAACACCAACAGTGACCAACACCAACAGTGAACAACACCAATAGCAAACAACACCAACAGTGACCAACACCAGCTGTGACCAACACCAACAGTGACAAACACCAACAGCGAACAACACCAATAGGGAACAACACCAACAGTAACCAACACCAACAGTAAACAACATGAACAGTTACCAACACGAACAGTGACCAAAACCAACAGCGACCAACACCAACAGCGAACAACACCAACAGTGACCAACACAAACAGTGAACAACACCAACAGGGAACAACACCAACAGTGACCAACGCCAACAGTGACCAACACCAACAGGGAACAACATCAACAGTGACCAACACCAACAGTGACCAACACCAACAGGGAACAACACCAACAGTGACCAACGCCAACAACAAAGAACACAAACAGTGACCAACACCAACAGTGACCAACACCAACAGCGAACAACACCAACAGCGAAAACACCAGCAGTGACCAACACCAACAGTGACCAACACCAACAAGGAACAACACCAACAGTGACCAACATTAACAGTGACCAACACCAACAGGGAACAACACCAACAGTGACCAACACCAACAGCGAACAACACCAACAGTGAACAACACCAACAGTTACCAACACCAACAGTGAACAACACAAATAGTGACCAACACTAACAGGGAACAACACCAACAGTGATAAACACCAACATCGAAAAACACCAACAGCGAACAACACCAACAGTGAACAACACCAATAGTGAACAACACCAACAGTGACCAACACCACCAGTGACGAACACCAACAGTGAAAAACACCAACAGCGAACAACACCAACAGAGAACAACACCAACAGTGACCAACACCAACATTGAACAACAAGAACAGTGACCAACACGAACATTGACCAAAAGCAACAGTGACCAACACCAACAGCAAACAACACCAACAGTGACCAACACAAACAGTGACCAACACTAACAGGGAACAACACCAACAGTGACCAACACCAACAGTGACCAACACCAACAGGGGAACAACACCAACATTGACCAACGTAAACAACACCAACAGTGACCAACACCAACAGTGACCAACATTAACAGCCAACAACACCAACAGGGAACAACGGCAACAGTGACTAACACCAACAGCGAACAACACCAACAGTTACCAACACCAACAGTGACCAAAAGCTACATTGACCAACACCAACAGTGACCAAAACCAACATTGACCAATACCAACAGTGACCAACACCAGAAGCGAATAACACCAACAGCGAACAACACCAACAGTGACCAACACCAGCAGTGACCAACACCAACAGCAAACAACATTAACAGCGAACAACACCAACAGTGACCAACACCAACAGTGACCAACACCATCAGTGACCAACACCAGCAGTGACCAACTCCAACAGTGACGAACACCAACAGCGAAAAACACCAACAGTGACCAACGCCAAGAGTGACCAACTCTAACAGTGACCAACACCAACAGTGACTAACACCATCGGCGAACAACACCAACAGTGACCAACACCAACATCGAACAACACCAACTTTGACTAACACCAACGGCGAACAACACCATCAGTGACCAACACCAACAGCGAACAACACCAACAATGACCAACACCAACAATGACCAACACAAACAGTGACCAACACCAACAGTGACCAACACCAACAGCGAACAATACCAACAGTGACCAACACCAACAGTGACCAACACCAACAGTGACCAACACCAACAGCAAACAACACCAACAGTGACCAACACCAACAGTGACCAACACCAACAGTGAAAAACACCAACAGCAAACAACACGAACAGTGACCAACACCTACAGTGACCAAAACCAACAGTGACCAAAACCAACAGTGAACAACACGAACAGTGACCAACACCTACAGTGACCAAAACCAACAGTGATCAACACCAACAGTGAACAACACCAGCAGTGACCAACATCAACACCGAACGCCACCAACAGTGACCAACAGCAACAGTGAACAACACCAACAGTGACCAACATCAACAGTGAACAATACCAACAGCGAACAACACCAACAGTGACCAACACCAACAGGGAACAACACCAACAGTGACCAACACCAACAGTGAACAACACGAACAGTGACCAACACCTACAGTGACCAAAACCAACAGTGACCAACACCAACAGTGAACAACACCAGCAGTGACCAACATCAACACCGAACGCCACCAACAGTGGCCAACATCAACAGTGAAAAACACCAACAGTGACCAACATCAACAGTGAACAATACCAACAGCGAACAACACCAACAGTGACCAACACCAACAGGGAACAACACCAACAGTGACCAACACCAACAGCTAAGAACACCAACAGTTATCAACGCACACAGTGAAAAACACCAATAGTGAACAACACCAACAGTGACCAACACCACCAGTGACCAACACAAACAGTGACAACACGAACAGTGACCAACACCAACATTGAACAACACGAACAGTGACCAAAACCAACAGTGACCAACACCAACAGCGAACAACACCAACAGTGACCAACACCAACAGTGACCAACACCAACAGGGAACAACACCAACAGTGACCAACACCAACAGGGAACAACACCAACAGTGACCAACACCAACAGGGAACAACACCAACAGAGACCAACACCAACAGCGAAGAGCACCAACAGTGAACAACACCAACACCTAACTACGCACACAGTGAACAACACCATGCAATAACGAACAACACCAACAGTGATCAACACCACCAGTGATCAACACCAACTGTGACCAACACCAACAGCGAACAACACCAACAGTGAACAACACCAACAGCGACCAGCACCAACAGTGACCAACACCAACAGTGACCAACACCAACAGCGAACAACACCAACAGTGACCAACACCAACAGTTACCAACACCAACAGTGAACAACACCAACAGTGACCAACACCAACAGGGAACAACACCAACAGTGATAAACACCAACATCGAAAAACACCAACAGCGAACAACACCAACAGTGAACAACACCAATAGCGAACAACACCAACAGTGACCAACACCAACAGGGAACCACACCAACAGTGACCAACACCAACAGTTACCAACACCAACAGTGACCAACACCAACAGCGAACAACACCAACAGTGACCAACACCAACAGTTACCAACACCAACAGTGACCAACACCAACAGGGAACAACACCAACAGTGATAAACACCAACATCGAAAAACACCAACAGCGAACAACACCAACAGTGAACAACACCAATAGCGAACAACACCAACAGTGACCAACACCAACATGGAACAACACTAACAGTGACCAACACCAACAGCGAACAACACCAACAGTGACCAACACCAACAGTTACCAACACCAACAGTGAACAACACCAACAGTGACCAACACCAACAGGGAACAACACCAACAGTGATAAACACCAACATCGAACAACACCAACAGCGAACAACACCAACAGTGACCAACACCAACAGTGACCAACACCAACAGGGAACAACACCAACAGTGACCAACACCAACAAGGAACAACACCAACAGAGACCAACACCAACAGCGAAGAACACCAACAGCTAACTACGCACACAGTGAACAACACCAACTGTGATCAACACCACCAGTGATCAACACCAACAGTGACCAACACCAACTGTCACCAACCCGAACATTGACCAAAACCAACAGTGACCAACACCAACAGTGACCAACACCAACAGGGGAACAACACCAACAGTGACCAACACCAACAGTGACCAACACCAACACGGAACGACACCAACAGTGACCAACACCAACAGCGAACAACACCAACAGCGACCAGCACCAACAGTGACCAACACCAACAGTGACCAACACCAACAGCGAACAACACCAACAGTGACCAACACCAACAGTTACCAACACCAACAGTGAACAACACCAACAGTGACCAACACCAACAGGGAACAACACCAACAGTGATAAACACCATCATCGAAGACACCAACAGCGAACAACACGAACAGTGAACAACACTAATAGCGAACAACACCAACAGTGACCAACACCAACAGGGAACAACACCAACAGTGACCAACACCAACAGCGAACAACACCAACAGTGACCAACACCAACAGTTACCAACACCAACAGTGAACAACACCAACAGTGACCAACACCAACAGGGAACAACACCAACAGTGATAAACACCAACATCGAAAAACACCAACAGCGAACTACACCAACAGTGAACAACACCAATAGCGAACAACACCAACAGTGACCAACACCAATAGTGACGAACACTAACAGTGAAAAACACCAACAGCGAACAACACCAACAGGGAACAACACCAACAGTGACCAACACCAACAGTGAACAACACGAACAGTGACCAACACGAACATTGACCAAAACCAACAGTGACCAACATCAACAGCGGACAACACCAACAGTGACCAACACCAACAGTGACCAACACCAACAGGGAACAACACCAACAGTGACCAACACCAACAAGGAACAACACCAACAGAGACCAACACCAACAGCGAAGAACACCAACAGCTAACTATGCACACAGTGAACAACACCATGCAATAGCGAACAACACCAACTGTGATCAACACCACCAGTGATCAACACCAACAGTGACCAACACCAACAGCGAACAACACCAACAGTGAGCAACACCAACAGTCACCAACCCGAACATTGACCAAAACCAACAGTGACCAACACCAACAGCAAACAACACCAACAGTGACCAACACCAACAGTGACCAACACCAACAGGGAACAACACCAACCGGTGACCAACACCAACAATGACCAACACCAACAGGGGAACAACACCAACAGTGACCAACACCAACAGTGACCAACATCAACACGGAACGACACCAACAGTGACCAACACCAACAGCGACTAGCACCAACAGTGACCAACACCAACAGTGACCAACTGTTACGGACCCGAATCCAGCGTCCGAGCCTGGAGCAGTGACGACCACGCCATCTGTGGGTCAGCTCCCGAAACCCCCTCCAAATGGACGACGACACCTGGTGAGGACAAGGTGTACTGGCCACAAGGGCTAGTTCCCAGTCCTGATTAGCTCACAACACAGCCGCTGCTGACCTCTGGTGAGGGGGTGCTCAGACGACAACGCCATCTATGGAGTGGATAGGTGGGCGTTTGGGTCTGAGCCCGTAAGTGAGGTGCTTTAGTGTGTCCCTGTTACTGATGACGTGTCTGATTACAGAGTCGACCTGGGACTGCTGTGATGGAAGTTGGATGAGTCTACCCAAGGCAGCCGTCTCGCCACCAAGTGTTTGCTGCAGCAACTGTGAGTCGCCCCCCGGATGAACACTGTGGTGTTACCCCTGCCAGTGAAGCGGCAGTTGAAGGATTGTCATACCCGGGACTGACTGGTGGAGACGCTTAACCATTGGGGTATTGTGGAAAGGAGAGTGATCTGTGGTATCACACGAGGCTCCTGACTAGGGCGCGACCCTAGTATCGCTCGTGGAGTGGCCTAACCAGCGCGGCTGATGCGGAACCTGCCAGCTATCTGCTGGACTTGTGGTTGACGGCCTCCACGGCGGTGCCCCCAGTGGAACTGTGTTTTGGCTGGCCTGTGGCCGGGGTAGACTCAAGCTTCTCGAAGGATTCGTCGTGAGGCCACGAAAGCACCGAGAGCCTGGCACCGTGAAGAGCAAGAGTCTTCAGAAGAAGACGACAGTGTATATAATAGTGTTTATACCCCCCCCCCCCGTGTAATCTTCTTATATATATTTTTTGGTGAAGGTGTTAATTATAATATTAAGTTTTTGCCTTTCTTTCCCTTCCCCTTTTAATTTACTTGCGTTACGGATCACATCCCTTGAAAGCCACTACTGGCTTGGGGCCGGATACCCTTCCTCTAACGACATCAGAGTACGAACCCAGTTGCGACCCGAGAGGGCTGTAACACCAACACCAACAGCGAACAACACCAACAATGACCAACACCAACAGTGACCAACACCAACAGGGAACAACACCAACAGTGACCAACACCAACAGCGAACACCAACAGGGAACAACACCAACAGTGAACAACACCAACAGGGAACGACATCAACAGGGGAACAACACCAACAGTGACCAACACCAACAGTGAACAACACCAACAGCGAACAACACCAACAGCGAAAACACCAACAGGGAACAACACCAACAGTGACCAACACGAACAATGACCAAAACCAACAGTGACCAACACCAACAGCGAACAACATCAACAGTGACCAACACTAACAGTGACCAACACCAACAGGGAAGAACACAAACAGTGACCAACACCAACAGTGACCAACACCAACAGGGAACAACACCAGCAGTGACCAACACCAACAGTGACAAACACTAACAGGGAACAACACCAGCAGTGACCAACAATAACAGGGACCAACACCAACAGCGAACAATACCAACAGTGACCAACACAAACAGCGAACAACACCAACAGTGACCAACACCAACAGTGACCAACACCAACAATGAAGAAAACCAACAGTGACCAACACCAACAGGGAACAATAATAACAGTGACCAACAACATCGAACAACACCAACAGCGAACAACACCAACAGTGACCAACACCAACAGTGAACAACACCAATAGCAAACAACACCATCAGTGACCAACACCAGCAGTGACCAACACCAACAGTGAACAACACGAACAGTGACCAACACGAACATTGACCAAAACCAACAGTGACCAACACCAACTGCGAAAAACACCAACAGTGACCAACACCAACAGTGACCAACACCAACAGTGACCAACACCAACAGGGAACAACACCAACAGTGACCAACACCAACAGGGAACACACCAACAGAGACCAACACCAACAGCGAAGAACACCAACAGCTAACTACGCACACAGTGAACAACACCATGCAATAGCGAACAACACCAACAGTGATCAACACCACCAGTGATCAACACCAACAGTGACCAACACCAACAGCGAACAACACCAACAGTGAATAACACCAACAGTCACCAACCCGAACATTGACCAAAACCAACAGTGACCAACACCAACAGCGAACAACACCAACAGCGACCAGCACCAACAGTGACCAACACCAACAGTGACCAACACCAACAGCGAACAACACCAACAGTGACCAACACCAACAGTGACCAACACCAACAGGGAACAACACCAATAGTGACCAACACCAACAGCGAACACCAACAGGGAACAACACCAACAGTGACCAACACCAACAGGGGAACAACACCAACAGTGACCAACACGAACAGTGAACAACACCAACAGGGAACGACATCAACAGGGGAACAACACCAACAGTGACCAACACCAACAGTGAACAACACCAACAGCGAACAACACCAACAGCGAAAACACCAACAGGGAACAACACCAACAGTGACCAACACGAACAATGACCAAAACCAACAGTGACCAACACCAACAGCGAAAAACATCAACAGTGACCAACACCAACAGTGACCAACACCAACAGGGAAGAACACAAACAGTGACCAACACCAACAGTGACCAACACCAACAGGGAACAACACCAGCTGTGACCAACACCAACAGTGACCAACACTAACAAGGAACAACACCAACAGTGACCAACAATAACAGTGACCAACATCAACAGCGAACAACACCAACAGTGACCAACACCAACAGCGAACAACACCAACAGTGACCAACACCAACAGTGAACAACACCAACAGCGAACAACACCAACAGCGAAAACACCAACAGGGAACAACACCAACAGTGACCAACACGAACAATGACCAAAACCAACAGTGACCAACACCAACAGCGAACAACATCAACAGTGACCAACACCAACAGTGACCAACACCAACAGGGAAGAACACCAACAGTGACCAACACCAACAGTGACCAACACCAACAGGGAACAACACCAGCAGTGACCAAGACCAGCAGTGACCAACACTAACAGGGAACAACACCAACAGTGACCAACAATAACAGTGACCAACACCAACAGCGAACAACACCAACAGTGACCAACACCAACAGCGAACAACACCAACAGTGACCAACACCAACAGTGACCAACACCAACAGTGAACAACACAAACAGTGACCAACACCAACAATGAACAACACCAATAGCAAACAACACCAACAGTGACAAACACCAGCAGTGACCAACACCAACAGTGACAAACACCAACAGCGAACAACACCAACAGTAACCAACACCAACAGTGAACAACATGAACAGTTACCAACACGAACAGTGACCAAAACCAACAGCGACCAACACCAACAGCGAACAACACCAACTGTGACCAACACAAACAGTGACCAACAGCAACAGGGAACAACGCCAACAGTGACCAACGCCAACAGTGACCAACACCAACAGAGAACAACACCAACAGTGACCAACACCAACAGTGACCAACACCAATAGGGAACAACACCAACAGTGACCAACGCCAACAAACAACACCAACAGTGACCAACACAAACAGTGAACAATACCAACAGCGAACAACACCAACAGTGACCAACACCAACAGGGAACAACAATAACAGTGACCAACAACAACATCGATCAACACCAACAGCGAACAACACCAACAGTGACCAACACCAACAGTGAACAACACCAATAGCAAACAACACCAACAGTGACCAACACCAGCTGTGACCAACACCAACAGTGACAAACACCAACAGCGAACAACACCAATAGGGAACAACACCAACAGTAACCAACACCAACAGTAAACAACATGAACAGTTACCAACACGAACAGTGACCAAAACCAACAGCGACCAACACCAACAGCGAACAACACCAACAGTGACCAACACAAACAGTGAACAACACCAACAGGGAACAACACCAACAGTGACCAACGCCAACAGTGACCAACACCAACAGGGAACAACACCAACAGTGACCAACACCAACAGTGACCAACACCAACAGGGAACAACACCAACAGTGACCAACGCCAACAACAAAGAACACAAACAGTGACCAACACCAACAGTGACCAACACCAACAGCGAACAACACCAACAGCGAAAACACCAGCAGTGACCAACACCAACAGTGACCAACACCAACAAGGAACAACACCAACAGTGACCAACATTAACAGTGACCAACACCAACAGGGAACAACACCAACAGTGACCAACACCAACAGCGAACAACACCAACAGTGAACAACACCAACAGTTACCAACACCAACAGTGAACAACACAAATAGTGACCAACACTAACAGGGAACAACACCAACAGTGATAAACACCAACATCGAAAAACACCAACAGCGAACAACACCAACAGTGAACAACACCAATAGTGAACAACACCAACAGTGACCAACACCACCAGTGACGAACACCAACAGTGAAAAACACCAACAGCGAACAACACCAACAGAGAACAACACCAACAGTGACCAACACCAACATTGAACAACAAGAACAGTGACCAACACGAACATTGACCAAAAGCAACAGTGACCAACACCAACAGCAAACAACACCAACAGTGACCAACACCAACAGTGACCAACACCAACAGGGAACAACACCAACAGTGACCAACACCAACAGTGACCAACACCAACAGGGGAACAACACCAACAGTGACCAACACAAACAGGGAACGATACTAACAGTGACCAACACCAACAGAGAACAACACCAACATTGACCAACGTAAACAACACCAACAGTGACCAACACCAACAGTGACCAACATTAACAGCCAACAACACCAACAGGGAACAACGGCAACAGTGACTAACACCAACAGCGAACAACACCAACAGTTACCAACACCAACAGTGACCAAAAGCTACATTGACCAACACCAACAGTGACCAAAACCAACATTGACCAATACCAACAGTGACCAACACCAGAAACGAATAACACCAACAGCGAACAACACCAACAGTGACCAACACCAGCAGTGACCAACACCAACAGCAAACAACATTAACAGCGAACAACACCAACAGTGACCAACACCAACAGTGACCAACACCATCAGTGACCAACACCAGCAGTGACCAACTCCAACAGTGACGAACACCAACAGCGAAAAACACCAACAGTGACCAACGCCAAGAGTGACCAACTCTAACAGTGACCAACACCAACAGTGACTAACGCCATCGGCGAACAACACCAACAGTGACCAACACCAACATCGAACAACACCAACTTTGACTAACACCAACGGCGAACAACACCATCAGTGACCAACACCAACAGCGAACAACACCAACAATGACCAACACCAACAATGACCAACACAAACAGTGACCAACACCAACAGTGACCAACACCAACAGCGAACAATACCAACAGTGACCAACACCAACAGTGACCAACACCAACAGCAAACAACACCAACAGTGACCAACACCAACAGTGACCAACACCAACAGTGAAAAACACCAACAGCAAACAACACGAACAGTGACCAACACCTACAGTGACCAAAACCAACAGTGACCAAAACCAACAGTGAACAACACGAACAGTGACCAACACCTACAGTGACCAAAACCAACAGTGATCAACACCAACAGTGAACAACACCAGCAGTGACCAACATCAACACCGAACGCCACCAACAGTGACCAACAGCAACAGTGAACAACACCAACAGTGACCAACATCAACAGTGAACAATACCAACAGCGAACAACACCAACAGTGACCAACACCAACAGGGAACAACACCAACAGTGACCAACACCAACAGTGAACAACACGAACAGTGACCAACACCTACAGTGACCAAAACCAACAGTGACCAACACCAACAGTGAACAACACCAGCAGTGACCAACATCAACACCGAACGCCACCAACAGTGGCCAACATCAACAGTGAAAAACACCAACAGTGACCAACATCAACAGTGAACAATACCAACAGCGAACAACACCAACAGTGACCAACACCAACAGGGAACAACACCAACAGTGACCAACACCAACAGCTAAGAACACCAACAGTTATCAACGCACACAGTGAAAAACACCAATAGTGAACAACACCAACAGTGACCAACACCACCAGTGACCAACACAAACAGTGACAACACGAACAGTGACCAACACCAACATTGAACAACACGAACAGTGACCAAAACCAACAGTGACCAACACCAACAGCGAACAACACCAACAGTGACCAACACCAACAGTGACCAACACCAACAGGGAACAACACCAACAGTGACCAACACCAACAGGGAACAACACCAACAGTGACCAACACCAACAGGGAACAACACCAACAGAGACCAACACCAACAGCGAAGAGCACCAACAGTGAACAACACCAACACCTAACTACGCACACAGTGAACAACACCATACAATAACGAACAACACCAACAGTGATCAACACCACCAGTGATCAACACCAACTGTGACCAACACCAACAGCGAACAACACCAACAGTGAACAACACCAACAGCGACCAGCACCAACAGTGACCAACACCAACAGTGACCAACACCAACAGCGAACAACACCAACAGTGACCAACACCAACAGTTACCAACATTAACAGTGAACAACACCAACAGTGACCAACACCAACAGGGAACAACACCAACAGTGATAAACACCAACATCGAAAAACACCAACAGCGAACAACACCAACAGTGAACAACACCAATAGCGAACAACACCAACAGTGACCAACACCAACAGGGAACCACACCAACAGTGACCAACACCAACAGTTACCAACACCAACAGTGACCAACACCAACAGCGAACAACACCAACAGTGACCAACACCAACAGTTACCAACACCAACAGTGACCAACACCAACAGGGAACAACACCAACAGTGATAAACACCAACATCGAAAAACACCAACAGCGAACAACACCAACAGTGAACAACACCAATAGCGAACAACACCAACAATGACCAACACCAACAGGGAACAACACTAACAGTGACCAACACCAACAGCGAACAACACCAACAGTGACCAACACCAACAGTTACCAACACCAACAGTGAACAACACCAACAGTGACCAACACCAACAGGGAACAACACCAACAGTGATAAACACCAACATCGAACAACACCAACAGCGAACAACACCAACAGTGACCAACACCAACAGTGACCAACACCAACAGGGAACAACACCAACAGTGACCAACACCAACAAGGAACAACACCAACAGAGACCAACACCAACAGCGAAGAACACCAACAGCTAACTACGCACACAGTGAACAACACCAACTGTGATCAACACCACCAGTGATCAACACCAACAGTGACCAACACCAACAGCAAACAACACCAACAGTGAGCAACACCAACTGTCACCAACCCGAACATTGACCAAAACCAACAGTGACCAACACCAACAGCGAACAACACCAACAGTGACCAACACCAACAGTGACCAACACCAACAGGGAACAACACCAACCGGTGACCAACACCAACAATGACCAACACCAACAATGACCAACACCAACAGGGGAACAACACCAACAGTGACCAACACCAACAGCGAACAACACCAACAGCGACCAGCACCAACTGTGACCAACACCAACAGTGACCAACTGTTACGGACCCGAATCCAGCGTCCGAGCCTGGAGCAGTGACAACCACGCCATCTGTGGGTCAGCTCCCGAAACCCCCTCCAAATGGACGACGACACCTGGTGAGGACAAGGTGTACTGGCCACAAGGGCTAGTTCCCAGTCCTGATTAGCTCACAACACAGCCGCTGCTGACCTCTGGTGAGGGGGTGCTCAGACGACAACGCCATCTATGGAGTGAATAGGTGGGCGTTTGGGTCTGAGCCCGTAAGTGAGGTGCTTTAGTGTGTCCCTGTTACTGATGACGTGTCTGATTACAGAGTCGACCTGGGACTGCGGTGATGGAAGTTGGATGAGTCTACCCAAGGCAGCCGTCTCGTCACCAAGTGTTTGCTGCAGCAACTGTGAGTCGCCCCCCGGATGAACACTGTGGTGTTACCCCTGCCAGTGAAGCGGCAGTTGAAGGATTGTCATACCCGGGACTGACTGGTGGAGACGCTTAACCACTGGGGTATTGTGGAAAGGAGAGTGATCTGTGGTATCACACGAGGCTCCTGACTAGGGCGCGACCCTAGTATCGCTCGTGGAGTGGCCTAACCAGTGCGGCTGATGCGGAACCTGCCAGCTATCTGCTGGACTTGTGGTTGACGGCCTCCACGGCGGTGCCCCCAGTGGAACTGTGTTTTGGCTGGCCTGTGGCCGGGGTAGACTCAAGCTTCTCGAAGGATTCGTCGTGAGGCCACGAAAGCACCGAAAGCCTGGCACCGTGAAGAGCAAGAGTCTTCAGAAGAAGACGACAGTGTATATAATAATGTTTATACCCCCCCCCCCCCCCCCCCGTGTAATCTTCTTATATATATTTTTTGGTGAAGGTATTAATTATAATATTAAGTTTTTGCCTTTCTTTCCCTTCCCCTTTTAATTTACTTGCGTTACGGATCACATCCCTTGAAAGCCACTACTGGCTTGGGGCCGGATACCCTTCCTCTAACGACATCAGAGTACGAACCCAGTTGTGACCCGAGAGTGCCGTAACACCAACAGCGAACAACACTAACAGTGACCAACACCAACAGGGGAACAACACCAACACCGACAGTGAACAACACCAACAGGGAACGACATCAACAGGGGAACAACACCAACAGTGACCAACACCAACAGTGAACAACACCAACAGCGAACAACACCAACAGCGAAAACACCAACAGGGAACAACACCAACAGTGACCAACACGAACAATGACAAAAACCAACAGTGACCAACACCAACAGCGAACAACATCAACAGTGACCAATGCCAACAAAGACCAACACCAACAGGGAAGAACACAAACAGTGACCAACACCAACAGTGACCAACACCAACAGGGGACAACACCAGCAGTGACCAACACCAACAGCGACCAACACTAACAGGGAACAACACCAACAGTGACCAACAATAACAGTGACCAACGCCAACAGCGAACAATACCAACAGTGACCAACACAAACAGCGAACAACACCAACAGTGACCAACACCAACAGTGACCAACACCAACAGTGAACAACACCAACAGAGACCAACACAAACAGTGAACAATACCAACAGCGAACAACACCAACAGTGACCAACACCAACAGGGAACAACAATAACAGTGACCAACAACAACACCAACAGCGAACAACACCAACAGTGACCAACACCAACAGTGAACAACACCAATAGCAAACAACACCAACAGTGACCAACACCAGCAGTGACCAACACCAACAGTGAACAACACGAACAGTGACCAACACGAACATTGACCAAAACCAACAGTGACCAACACCAACAGCAAACAACACCAACAGTGACCAACACCAACAGTGACCAACACCAACAGTGACCAACACCTACAGGGAACAACACCAACAGTGACCAACACCAACAGGGAACAACAATAACAGTGACCAACAACAACATCGAACAACACCAACAGCGAACAACACCAACAGTGACCAACACCAGCAGTGACCAACACCAACAGTGACAAACACCAACAGCGAACAACACCAATAGGGAACAACACCAACAGTAACCAACACCAACAGTGAACAACATGAACAGTTACCAACACGAACAGTGACCAAAACCAACAGCGAACAACACCAACAGGGAACAACACCAACAGTGACCAACGCCAACAGTGACCAACACCAACAGCGAACAACACTAACAGTGACCAACACCAACAGGGGAACAACACCAACAGTGAGCAACACCAACAGTGAACAACACCAACAGGGAACGACATCAACAGGGGAACAACACCAACAGTGACCAACACCAACAGTGAACAACACCAACAGCGAACAACACCAACAGCGAAAACACCAACAGGGAACAACACCAACAGTGACCAACACGAACAATGACCAAAACCAACAGTGACCAACACCAACAGCGAACAACATCAACAGTGACCAACACGAACAGTGACCAACACCAACAGGGAAGAACACAAACAGTGACCAACACCAACAGTGACCAACACCAACAGGGAACAACACCAGCAGTGACCAACATCAACAGTGACCAACACTAACAGGGAACAACACCAACAGTGACCAACACCAACAGCGAACAACACCAACAGTGACCAACACCAACAGTGACCAACACCAACAGTGAACAACACCAACAGTGACCAACACAAACAGTGAACAATACCAACAGCGAACAACATCATCAGTGACCAACACCAACAGGGAACAACAAAAACAGTGACCAACACCAACAGTGAACAACACCAATAGCAAACAACACCAACAGTGACCAACACCAGCAGTGACCAACACCAACAGTGACAAACACCAACAGGGAACAACACCAATAGGGAACAACACCAACAGTATCCAACACCAACAGTGAACAACATGAACAGTTACCAACATGAACAGTGAAAAAACCAACAGCGACCAACACCAACAGCGAACAACACCAACAGTGACCAACACAAACAGTGACCAACACCAACAGGGAACAACACCAACAGTGACCAAAGCCAACAGTGACCAACACCAACAGGGAACAACACCAACAGTGACCAACACCAACAGTGACCAACACCAACAGGGAACAACACCAACAGTGACCAACGCCAACAACAAACAACACCAACAGTGACCAACACCAACAGCGAACAACACCAACAGCGAAAACACCAGCAGTGACCAACACCAACAGTGACCAACACCAACAAGGAACAACACCAACAGTGACTAACATTAACAGTGACCAACACCAACAGGGAACAACACGAACAGTGACCAACACCAACAGCGAACAACACCAACAGTGACCAACACCAACAGTGACCAACACCAACAGTGAACAACAGCAACAGTGACCAACACCAACAGGGAACAACACCAACAGTGATAAACACCGACATCGAAAAACACCAACAGCGAACAACACCAACAGTGAACAACACCAATAGCGAACAACACCAACAGTGACCAACACCACCAGTGACGAACACCAACAGTGAAAAACACCAACAGCGAACAACACCAACAGGGAACAACACCAACAGTGACCAACACCAACAGTGAACAACACGAACAGTGACCAACACGAACATTGACCAAAACCAACAGTGACCAACACCAACAGCAAACAACACCAACAGTGGCCAACACCAACAGTGACCAACACCAACAGGGAACAACACCAACAGTGACCAACACCAACAGTGACCAACACCAACAGGGGAACAACACCAACAGTGATCAACACCATCAGCGAACAACACCAACAGAGAAAACACCAACAGGGAACAACACCAACAGTGACCAACACCAACAGCGACCAACACCAACAGTGACCAACACCAACAGTGACCAACACCAACAGTAACCAACACCAACATTGACCAACACCAACAGCGAACAACACCAACAGTGACCAACGCCAACAGTGACCAACACCAACAGTGATCAACATCAGCAGCGAACAACACCAACAGTGACCAACACCAGCAGCAAACAACAACAGCAGCAAACAACACCAACAGTGACCAACACCAACAGTGACCAACAGTGTCAAAAACCAACAGTGACCAACACCAGCAGTGAACAACACCAGCAGCGAACATCACCAACAGTGACCAACACCAACAGCAAACAACACCAACAGCGAACAACACCAACAGTGACCAGCACCAACAGTGACCAACACCAGCAGCGAACAACACCAACAGTGACCAACACCAACAGCGTACAACACCAACAGCGACCAACACCAACAGTGACCAACACCAACAGCGAACAACACCAACAGCGACCAATACCAACAGCGAACAACACCAACAGCGACCAACACCAACAGTGACCAACACCAACAGTGACCAACACCGACAGCGAACAACACCAACACCAACAGTGACCAACACCAACAGGGAACAACACCAACAGTGACCAACACCAACAGCGAACAACACCAACAGCGAACAACACCAACAGCGAAAACACCAACAGGGAACAACACCAACAGCGAAAACACCAACAGGGAACAACACCAACAGTGACCAACACCAACAGCGAACAACACCAACAGTGAACAACACCAACAGTGACCAACACCAACAGTGACCAACACTAACATTGACCAACACCAACAGCGAACAACACCAACAGTGACCAACGCCAACAGTGACCAACACCAACAGTGACCTACATCAGCAGCGAACAACACCAACAATGACCAACGCCAACAGTGACCAACACCAACAGTGACCTACATCAGCAGCGAACAACACCAACAATGACCAACACCAGCAGCAAACAACACCAGCAGCAAACAACACCAACAGTGACCAACACCAACAGTGACCAACACCAACAGTGTCCAAAACCAACAGTGACCAACACCAACAGTGACCAACACCAGCAGCGAACATCACCAACAGTGACCAACACCAACAGCAAACAACACCAACAGCGACCAACACCAACAGTGACCAACACCAACAGTGACCAACACCAGCAACGAACAACACCAACAGTGACCAACACCAGCAGCGAACAACACCAACAGTGACCAACACCAGCAGCGAACAACACCACCAGTGAACAACACCAACACTAGGCATTCCTGGCGACAAGAGAGGCGAGACAGTGGTAGTGACTGAAGAGTTTTCTAACAAGAATTACGTTGTAACTCAATCAATGGTCGACAATTGGCTATTCACGTGTTCTATAGTGCCCTGCCAGTTAATAACGCGTCAACAATTGAAGCCACAGCCCGTAATTACGCATACACAGGAGTGGACGTCTGGGACTGGCCGACGTGGTTTCGGCAGACCTTAGTATTTGATACGCTCATGTTAAGTATACCATTCTCGTTTGATGCATCATTTTAGATTGTATATTTGTGGGTAGTCTGTCGTGACGACGAATGAATACCAAATACACAACGTTAGTTGATTTCTTCATTTATTTCAATTTTCATGAATACTTGAAATAACTCGTAGCCTAATCAAATGCTACTTAAATTTCTCTGATTGCAGCGTGTATACGAGGAGTCGACAAGTTGTTTCTCTTCATTCGTGATATTCACCTCGGGTTCTTTCTTTATTGGGATCCTGTGACCACGAGGACGAATGACGAAATGGAGTTACAGAAGTCGTCTTACAGCTAAGACACCTATTTCGTATTAATTTATCTAAGATTATTACTGATTTCCAAATAATTCATATAGGATCTTTACAGTGAATAATTTATTGCCAGAATTTATGATTTGGTAATTAATGTGTTTGCTCTTACTGTTGCTCAATAATTCATAATCTTTAATATTTATTATTTGAGGTATCATATCTTTGAATTTATTTTAGTTTAGATTTGCTATGTTACTAACTCAACAATGAACTAGTGACGAACCATACTGGTTCCTAGATATATATGAACTTCTAGAAATACCCCACCAATGTTGATATTTGAGGCTTTGACTTTAATTAATTAATAATACAGTCCATTCATTAATTTCAAGTGATTATTCATTTAATTATTATCCATAGACACTGGTTCTATAGTGTCAATCTAATGATCACTATTATTCGTTTTCCCTCTTTTCTCAAAAGTGGGTGGTCCTTCGATTTACTTAAATACAATAATCAAATAATTTAATATATATGAGTTCAAGCCCCAGAAATCCAACAAACAGTGACCATCACCAACAGTGACCAACACCAACAGGGAACAACACCAACAGTGAACAACACCAACAGTGAACAACACCAACAGGGAACAACACCAACAGGGAACAACACCAACAGAGAACAACACCAACAGTGAACAACACCAACAGTGACCAACACCAACAGGGAACAACACCAACAGTGATAAACACCAACATCGAACAACACCAACAGCGAACAACACCAACAGTGACCAACACCAACAGTGACCAACACCAACAGGGAACAACACCAACAGTGACCAACACCAACAAGGAACAACACCAACAGAGACCAACACCAACAGCGAAGAACACCAACAGCTAACTACGCACACAGTGAACAACACCAACTGTGATCAACACCACCAGTGATCAACACCAACAGTGACCAACACCAACAGCAAACAACACCAACAGTGAGCAACACCAACTGTCACCAACCCGAACATTGACCAAAACCAACAGTGACCAACACCAACAGCGAACAACACCAACAGTGACCAACACCAACAGTGACCAACACCAACAGGGAACAACACCAACCGGTGACCAACACCAACAATGACCAACACCAACAA
Source organism: Procambarus clarkii (assembly GCF_040958095.1). Classification (NCBI taxonomy): domain Eukaryota; kingdom Metazoa; phylum Arthropoda; class Malacostraca; order Decapoda; family Cambaridae; genus Procambarus; species Procambarus clarkii. The sequence goes on from NC_091167.1 coordinate 9,471,845, forward strand.
TGACCAACACCAACAGGGGAACAACACCAACAGTGACCAACACCAACAGCGAACAACACCAACAGCGACCAGCACCAACTGTGACCAACACCAACAGTGACCAACTGTTACGGACCCGAATCCAGCGTCCGAGCCTGGAGCAGTGACAACCACGCCATCTGTGGGTCAGCTCCCGAAACCCCCTCCAAATGGACGACGACACCTGGTGAGGACAAGGTGTACTGGCCACAAGGGCTAGTTCCCAGTCCTGATTAGCTCACAACACAGCCGCTGCTGACCTCTGGTGAGGGGGTGCTCAGACGACAACGCCATCTATGGAGTGAATAGGTGGGCGTTTGGGTCTGAGCCCGTAAGTGAGGTGCTTTAGTGTGTCCCTGTTACTGATGACGTGTCTGATTACAGAGTCGACCTGGGACTGCGGTGATGGAAGTTGGATGAGTCTACCCAAGGCAGCCGTCTCGTCACCAAGTGTTTGCTGCAGCAACTGTGAGTCGCCCCCCGGATGAACACTGTGGTGTTACCCCTGCCAGTGAAGCGGCAGTTGAAGGATTGTCATACCCGGGACTGACTGGTGGAGACGCTTAACCACTGGGGTATTGTGGAAAGGAGAGTGATCTGTGGTATCACACGAGGCTCCTGACTAGGGCGCGACCCTAGTATCGCTCGTGGAGTGGCCTAACCAGCGCGGCTGATGCGGAACCTGCCAGCTATCTGCTGGACTTGTGGTTGACGGCCTCCACGGCGGTGCCCCCAGTGGAACTGTGTTTTGGCTGGCCTGTGGCCGGGGTAGACTCAAGCTTCTCGAAGGATTCGTCGTGAGGCCACGAAAGCACCGAGAGCCTGGCACCGTGAAGAGCAAGAGTCTTCAGAAGAAGACGACAGTGTATATAATAATGTTTATACCCCCCCCCCCGTGTAATCTTCTTATATATATTTTTTGGTGAAGGTATTAATTATAATATTAAGTTTTTGCCTTTCTTTCCCTTCCCCTTTTAATTTACTTGCGTTACGGATCACATCCCTTGAAAGCCACTACTGGCTTGGGGCCGGATACCCTTCCTCTAACGACATCAGAGTACGAACCCAGTTGTGACCCGAGAGTGCCGTAACACCAACAGCGAACAACACTAACAGTGACCAACACCAACAGGGGAACAACACCAACACCAACAGTGAACAACACCAACAGGGAACGACATCAACAGGGGAACAACACCAACAGTGACCAACACCAACAGTGAACAACACCAACAGCGAACAACACCAACAGCGAAAACACCAACAGGGAACAACACCAACTGTGACCAACACGAACAATGACAAAAACCAACAGTGACCAACACCAACAGCGAACAACATCAACAGTGACCAACGCCAACAAAGACCAACACCAACAGGGAAGAACACAAACAGTGACCAACACCAACAGTGACCAACACCAACAGGGGACAACACCAGCAGTGACCAACACCAACAGCGACCAACACTAACAGGGAACAACACCAACAGTGACCAACAATAACAGTGACCAACGCCAACAGCGAACAATACCAACAGTGACCAACACAAACAGCGAACAACACCAACAGTGACCAACACCAACAGTGACCAACACCAACAGTGAACAACACCAACAGAGACCAACACAAACAGTGAACAATACCAACAGCGAACAACACCAACAGTGACCAACACCAACAGGGAACAACAATAACAGTGACCAACAACAACACCAACAGCGAACAACACCAACAGTGACCAACACCAACAGTGAACAACACCAATAGCAAACAACACCAACAGTGACCAACACCAGCAGTGACCAACACCAACAGTGAACAACACGAACAGTGACCAACACGAACATTGACCAAAACCAACAGTGACCAACACCAACAGCAAACAACACCAACAGTGACCAACACCAACAGTGACCAACACCAACAGTGACCAACACCTACAGGGAACAACACCAACAGTGACCAACACCAACAGGGAACAACAATAACAGTGACCAACAACAACATCGAACAACACCAACAGCGAACAACACCAACAGTGACCAACACCAGCAGTGACCAACACCAACAGTGACAAACACCAACAGCGAACAACACCAATAGGGAACAACACCAACAGTAACCAACACCAACAGTGAACAACATGAACAGTTACCAACACGAACAGTGACCAAAACCAACAGCGAACAACACCAACAGGGAACAACACCAACAGTGACCAACGCCAACAGTGACCAACACCAACAGCGAACAACACTAACAGTGACCAACACCAACAGGGGAACAACACCAACAGTGAGCAACACCAACAGTGAACAACACCAACAGGGAACGACATCAACAGGGGAACAACACCAACAGTGACCAACACCAACAGTGAACAACACCAACAGCGAACAACACCAACAGCGAAAACACCAACAGGGAACAACACCAACAGTGACCAACACGAACAATGACCAAAACCAACAGTGACCAACACCAACAGCGAACAACATCAACAGTGACCAACACGAACAGTGACCAACACCAACAGGGAAGAACACAAACAGTGACCAACACCAACAGTGACCAACACCAACAGGGAACAACACCAGCAGTGACCAACATCAACAGTGACCAGCACTAACAGGGAACAACACCAACAGTGACCAACACCAACAGCGAACAACACCAACAGTGACCAACACCAACAGTGACCAACACCAACAGTGAACAACACCAACAGTGACCAACACAAACAGTGAACAATACCAACAGCGAACAACATCATCAGTGACCAACACCAACAGGGAACAACAAAAACAGTGACCAACACCAACAGTGAACAACACCAATAGCAAACAACACCAACAGTGACCAACACCAGCAGTGACCAACACCAACAGTGACAAACACCAACAGGGAACAACACCAATAGGGAACAACACCAACAGTATCCAACACCAACAGTGAACAACATGAACAGTTACCAACATGAACAGTGAAAAAACCAACAGCGACCAACACCAACAGCGAACAACACCAACAGTGACCAACACAAACAGTGACCAACACCAACAGGGAACAACACCAACAGTGACCAAAGCCAACAGTGACCAACACCAACAGGGAACAACACCAACAGTGACCAACACCAACAGGGAACAACACCAACAGGGAACAACACCAACAGTGACCAACGCCAACAACAAACAACACCAACAGTGACCAACACCAACAGCGAACAACACCAACAGCGAAAACACCAGCAGTGACCAACACCAACAGTGACCAACACCAACAAGGAACAACACCAACAGTGACTAACATTAACAGTGACCAACACCAACAGGGAACAACACGAACAGTGACCAACACCAACAGCGAACAACACCAACAGTGACCAACACCAACAGTGACCAACACCAACAGTGAACAACAGCAACAGTGACCAACACCAACAGGGAACAACACCAACAGTGATAAACACCGACATCGAAAAACACCAACAGCGAACAACACCAACAGTGAACAACACCAATAGCGAACAACACCAACAGTGACCAACACCACCAGTGACGAACACCAACAGTGAAAAACACCAACAGCGAACAACACCAACAGGGAACAACACCAACAGTGACCAACACCAACAGTGAACAACACGAACAGTGACCAACACGAACATTGACCAAAACCAACAGTGACCAACACCAACAGCAAACAACACCAACAGTGACCAACACCAACAGTGACCAACACCAACAGGGGAACAACACCAACAGTGATCAACACCATCAGCGAACAACACCAACAGAGAAAACACCAACAGGGAACAACACCAACAGTGACCAACACCAACAGCGACCAACACCAACAGTGACCAACGCCAACAGTGACCAACACCAACAGTAACCAACACCAACATTGACCAACACCAACAGCGAACAACACCAACAGTGACCAACGCCAACAGTGACCAACACCAACAGTGATCAACATCAGCAGCGAACAACACCAACAGTGACCAACACCAGCAGCAAACAACAACAGCAGCAAACAACACCAACAGTGACCAACACCAACAGTGACCAACAGTGTCCAAAACCAACAGTGACCAACACCAGCAGTGAACAACACCAGCAGCGAACATCACCAACAGTGACCAACACCAACAGCAAACAACACCAACAGCGAACAACACCAACAGTGACCAGCACCAACAGTGACCAACACCAGCAGCGAACAACACCAACAGTGACCAACACCAACAGCGTACAACACCAACAGCGACCAACACCAACAGTGACCAACACCAACAGCGAACAACACCAACAGCGACCAACACCAACAGCGAACAACACCAACAGCGACCAACACCAACAGTGACCAACACCAACAGTGACCAACACCGACAGCGAACAACACCAACACCAACAGTGACCAACACCAACAGGGAACAACACCAACAGTGACCAACACCAACAGCGAACAACACCAACAGTGACCAACACCAACAGTGACCAACACCAACAGCGAACAACACCAACAGCGAAAACACCAACAGGGAACAACACCAACAGTGACCAACACCAACAGCGAACAACACCAACAGTGAACAACACCAACAGTGACCAACACCAACAGTGACCAACACTAACATTGACCAACACCAACAGCGAACAACACCAACAGTGACCAACGCCAACAGTGACCAACACCAACAGTGACCTACATCAGCAGCGAACAACACCAACAATGACCAACGCCAACAGTGACCAACACCAACAGTGACCTACATCAGCAGCGAACAACACCAACAATGACCAACACCAGCAGCAAACAACACCAGCAGCAAACAACACCAACAGTGACCAACACCAACAGTGACCAACACCAACAGTGTCCAAAACCAACAGTGACCAACACCAACAGTGACCAACACCAGCAGTGAACAACACCAGCAGCGAACATCACCAACAGTGACCAACACCAACAGCAAACAACACCAACAGCGACCAACACCAACAGTGACCAACACCAACAGTGACCAACACCAGCAACGAACAACACCAACAGTGACCAACACCAGCAGCGAACAACACCAACAGTGACCAACACCAGCAGCGAACAACACCACCAGTGAACAACACCAACACGAGGCATTCCTGGCGACAAGAGAGGCGAGACAGTGGTAGTGACTGAAGAGTTTTCTAACAAGAATTACGTTGTAACTCAATCAATGGTCGACAATTGGCTATTCACGTGTTCTATAGTGCCCTGCCAGTTAATAACGCGTCAACAATTGAAGCCACAGCCCGTAATTACGCATACACAGGAGTGGACGTCTGGGACTGGCCGACGTGGTTTCGGCAGACCTTAGTATTTGATACGCTCATGTTAAGTATACCATTCTCGTTTGATGCATCATTTTAGATTGTATATTTGTGGGTAGTCTGTCGTGACGACGAATGAATACCAAATACACAACGTTAGTTGATTTCTTCATTTATTTCAATTTTCATGAATACTTGAAATAACTCGTAGCCTAATCAAATGCTACTTAAATTTCTCTGATTGCAGCGTGTATACGAGGAGTCGACAAGTTGTTTCTCTTCATTCGTGATATTCACCTCGGGTTCTTTCTTTATTGGGATCCTGTGACCACGAGGACGAATGACGAAATGGAGTTACAGAAGTCGTCTTACAGCTAAGACACCTATTTCGTATTAATTTATCTAAGATTATTACTGATTTCCAAATAATTCATATAGGATCTTTACAGTGAATAATTTATTGCCAGAATTTATGATTTGGTAATTAATGTGTTTGCTCTTACTGTTGCTCAATAATTCATAATCTTTAATATTTATTATTTGAGGTATCATATCTTTGAATTTATTTTAGTTTAGATTTGCTATGTTACTAACTCAACAATGAACTAGTGACGAACCACACTGGTTCCTAGATATATATGAACTTCTAGAAATACCCCACCAATGTTGATATTTGAGGCTTTGACTTTAATTAATTAATAATACAGTCCATTCATTAATTTCAAGTGATTATTCATTTAATTATTATTCATAGACACTGGTTCTATAGTGTCAATCTAATGATCACTATTATTCGTTTTCCCTCTTTTCTCAAAAGTGGGTGGTCCTTCGATTTACTTAAATACAATAATCAAATAATTTAATATATATGAGTTCAAGCCCCAGAAATCCAACAAACAGTGACTATCACCAACAGTGACCAACTCCAACAGTGACCAACTCCAACAGGGAACAACACCAACAGTGACCAACACCAACAGCGAACAACTCCAACAGGGAACAACACCAACAGTCACCAACACCAACAGCGAACAACACCAACAGTGACCAACACCAACAGTGACCAACACCAACAGGGAACAACACCAACAGTGACCAATACCAACTGCGAACAACACCAACAGTGACCAACACCAACAGCAAACAACACCAACAGTGACCAACACCAACAGTAACCAACACCAACAGGGAACAACACCACCAGTGAACAACACCAACAGCAAACAACACCAACAGTGACCAACACCAACAGCGAACAACACCAACAGTGACCAACTCCATCAGTGAACAACACCAACAGGGAACAACACCAACAGTGACCAACACCAACAGTGACCAACACCAACAGGGAACAACACCAACAGGGAACAACACCAACAGGGAACAACACCAACACCGAAAAACACCAACAGGGAACAACACCAACAGAGAACAACACCAACAGTGACCAACACCAACAGCAAACAACACCAACAGTGACCAACACCAACAGTGACCAACACCAACAGGGAACAACATCAACAGGGAACAACACCAACAGCGAACAACACCAACAGTGACCAATACCAACTGCGAACAACACCAACAGTGACCAACACCAACAGTGACCAACACCAACAGTGACCAACACCAACAGTGACCAACACCAACAGGGAACAACACCAACAGGGAACAACACCAACAGTGAACAACACCAACAGTGACCAACACCAACAGTGACCAACACCAACAGGGAACAACACCAACAGGGAACAACACCAACAGTGAACAACATAACAGTGACCAACACCAACAGCGAACAACACCAACAGTGACCAACTCCATCAGTGAACAACACCAACAGGGAACAACACCAACAGTGACCAACACCAACAGTGACCAACACCAACAGGGAACAACACCAACAGGGAACAACACCAACAGCGAACAACACCAACAGAGAACAACACCAACAGGGAACAACACCAACAGTGAACAACACCAACAGTGAACAACACCAACAGGGAACAACACCAACAGGGAACAACACCAACAGAGAACAACACCAACAGTGAACAACACCAACAGTGAACAACACCAACAGCGAACAACACCAACAGGGAACAACACCAACAGTGAACAACACCAACAGCGAACAACATCAACAGGGAACAACACCAACAGTGAACAACACCAACAGCGAACAACACCAACAGTGAACAACTCCAACAGTGACCAATACCAACTGCGAACAACACCAACAGTGACCAACACCAACAGTGACCAACACCAACAGGGAACAACACCAACAGGGAACAACACCAACAGTGACAAACACCAACAGGGAACAACACCAACAGTGAACAACACCAACAGTGAACAACACCAACAGGGAACAACACCAACAGGGAACAACACCAACAGCGAACAACACCAACAGTGAACAACACCAACAGCGAACAACACCAACAGGGAACAACACCAACAGTGAACAACACCAACAGCGAACAACACCAACAGAGAACAACACCAACAGGGAACAACACCAACAGTGAACAACACCAACAGGGAACAACACCAACAGGGAACAACACCAACAGTGAACAACACCAACCGCGAACAACACCAACAGTGACCAACTCCAACAGGGAACAACACCACCAGTGAACAACACCAACAGTGACCAACACCAACAGTGAACAAGACCAACAGTAAACAACACCAACAGTGACCAACACCAACAGGGAACAACACCAACAGTGACCAACACCAACAGGGAACAACACCAACAGTGACCAACACCAACAGGGAACAACACCAACAGTGAACAACACCAACAGTGACCAACTCCAACAGGGAAAAAAACCAACAGTGACCAACACCAACAGCGAACAACACCAACAGTGAACAACACCAACAGTGACCAACTCCAACAGGGAACACCAACAGTGACCAACACCAACAGCGAACAACACCAACAGTGAACAACACCAACAGTGACCAACTCCAACAGGGAACAACACCAACAGTGAACAACATCAACAGTGAACAACACCAACAGGGAACAACACCAACAGTGACAAACACCAACAGTGAACAACACCAACAGTGAACAACACCAACATTGACCAACACCAACAGGGAACAACACCAACAGTGACCAACACCAACAGGGAACAAGACCAACAGTGACCAACTCCAACAGGGAACAACACCAACATTGAATAACACCAACAGTGACCAACACCAACAGGGAACAACACCAACAGTGAACAACACCAACAATCACCAACACCAACAGTCACCAACTCCAACAGCGAACAACACCAACAGTGACCAACAGTGACCAACACCAACAGTGTCCAACACTAACATTGAACAACACAAACAGTTACCAACACCAACAGTAAACAACACCAACAGTGACCAACACCAATAGCAAACAACACCAAAAGTGACCAACTGTGACCAAAACCAACAGTGACCAACACCAACAGCGAACAACACCAACAGCAAACAACACCAACAGTGACCAATACCAACAGTGAACAACACCAATAGCGAACAACACCAACAGTTAACAACACCACCAGTGACCAACACCAACAGTGACCAACACGAACAGTGAACAACACGAACAGTGACGAACACGAACAGGGAACAACACCAACAGTGAACAACATCAACAGTGAACAACACCAACAGGGAACAACACCAACAGTGACCAACACCAACAGTGAACAACACCAACAGTGAACAACACCAACAGTGACCAACACCAACAGGGAACAACACCAACAGTGACCAACACCAACAGGGAACAACACCACCAGTGAACAACACCAACAGTGACCAACACCAACAGTGAACAAGACCAACAGTAAACAACACCAACAGTGACCAACACCAACAGGGAACAACACCAACAGTGACCAACACCAACAGGGAACAACACCAACAGTGACCAACACCAACAGGGAACAACACCAACAGTGAACAACACCAACAGTGACCAACTCCAACAGGGAACAACACCAACAGTGACCAAGACCAACAGCGAACAACACCAACAGTGAACAACACCAACAGTGACCAACTCCAACAGGGAACACCAACAGTGACCAAAACCAACAGTGACCAACTCCAACAGCGAACAACACCAACAGTGACCAACAATGACCAACACCAACAGCGAACAATACCAACAGTGTCCAACACCAACAGTGAACAACACCAACAGTGACCAACACCAACAGCAAACAACACCAACAGTGACCAACACCAACAGCGAACAACATGAACAGTGACCAACACGAACAGTGACCAAAACCAACAGTGACCAACTCCAACAGCGAACAACACCAACAGTGACCAACAATGACCAACACCAACAGTGACCAACACCAACAGTGACCAACACCAACAGCGAACAATACCAACAGTGTCCAACACCAACAGTGAACAACAACAACAGCGACCAACACCAACAGAAAACAACACCAACAGTGACCAACACCAACAGCGAACAACACCAACAGTGACCAACATCAACAGTGACCAATACCAACAGTGAACAACACCAACAGTGACCAACACGAAGTGACCAAAACCGACAGTGACCAAAACCAACAGCAAACAACACCAACAGTGACCAACACCAAAAGCGAACAACACCACCAGTGACCAACACCAACAGTGACCAACACCAACAGCAAACAACACCAATAGTGAACAACACCAACAGTGACCAACATCAAAAGCGAACAACATTAACAGTGACCAACATCAACAGTGACCAACACCAACAGTGAACAACACAACAGTGACCAACACGAACAGTGACAAAAACCATCATTGACCACCACCAACAGCGAAAAACACGAACAGTGACCAACGCCAATAGTGATCAACACCAACAGGGAAAAAAAACAACAGTGACCAACACCAACACCGACCAACACCAACAGGGAAGAACACCAACAGTGACCAACTCCAACAGTGACCTACACCAACAGGGAACAACACCAATAGTGACCAACACCAATAGTGACCGACACCAACAGGGAACAACACCAACAGTGACCAACACCAACAGTGAACAACACCAACAAAGACCAACACCAACAGTGACCAACACCAACAGCGAACAACACCAGCTGTAACCAACACTAACAGTGACCAACATCAACAGTGACCAACACTAAAAGTGACCAACACCACCAGTGACCAACACCACCAGCCACCAACACCACCACCAGTGGCCAACACCAACAATGACCAACACCAACAGCAAACAACACCAACAGTGACCAACACCAACAGCGAACAACATCAACAGTGACCAACATCACCAGTGACCAACACCAACAGCGAACAACATCAACAGTGACCACCACTAACAGCGAACAACACCAATGGTGGCTAACACCAACAGTGAACAGCTCCAACAGTGACCAACACCAACAGTCACTAACACCAACAGTCACCAACTCCAACAGCAAACAACACCAACAGTGACCAACAGTGACCAACACCAACAGTGTCCAACACCAACAGTGAACAACACAAACAGTGACCAACACAAACAGTGAACAACACCAATAGCGAACAACACCAACAGTTAACAACACCACCAGTGATCAACACCAACAGTGACCAACACCAACAGCAAACAACACCAACAGGGAACAACACCAACAGTGACCAACTCCAACAGCGAACAACACCAACAGTGACCAACACCAACAGTGACCAACACCAACAGAGAACAATACCAATAGTGTCCAACACCAACAGTGACCAACACCAACAGTGACCAACACCAACAGTGACCAACACCAACAGCGAACAACACCAACAGCAAACAACACCAACAGTGACCAATACCATCAGTGAACAACACAAATAGCGAACAACACCAACAGTTAACAACACCACCAGTGACCAACACTAACAGTGACCAACACCAACAGTGAACAACACGAACAGTGACCAAAACCAACAGTGACCAACTCCAACAGCGAACAACACCAACAGTGACCAACAATGACCAACACCAACAGTGACCAACACTAACAGCGAACAATACCAACAGTGAACAACACCAACAGTGACCAACACCAACAGCAAACAACACCAACAGTGACCAACACCAACAGCAAACAACACGAACATTGACCAACACGAACAGTGACCAAAACCAACAGTGACCAACTCCATCAGCGAACAACACTAACAGTGACCAACAATGACCAACACCAACAGTGACCAACACCAACAGCGAACAATACCAACAGTGTCCAACACCAACAGTGAACAACACCAACAGTGACCAACACCAACAGCGCAACAACACCAACTGTGACCAAAACCGACAGTGACCAACACCAACAGCAAACAACACCAACAGTGACCAACACCAAAAGCGAACAACACCAACAGTGACCAACACCAACAGTGACCAACACCAACTGTAAACAACACCAATAGCGAACAACACCAACAGTGACCAACACCAACAGCGAACAACATTAACAGTGACCAACATCAACAGTGACCAACACCAACAGTGAACAACACGACAGTGACCAACACGAACAGTGACCAAAACCATCAGTGACCACCACCAACAGCGAAAAACACGAACAGTGACCAACGCCAATAGTGATCAACACCAACAGGGAAAAAGAACAACAGTGACCAACACCAACACCGACCAACACCAACAGGGAAGAACACCAACAGTGACCAACTCCAACAGTGACCTACACCAACAGGGAACAACACCAACAGTGACCAACACCAACAGTGACCGACACCAACAGGGAACAACACCAACAGTGACCAACACCAACAGTGAACAACACCAACAAAGACCAACACCAACAGTGACCAACACCAACAGCGAACAACACCAACATGGAACAACACCAGCAGTAACCAACACTAACAGTGACCAACATCAACAGTGACCAACACCAAAATTGACCAACACCACCAGTGACCAACACCACCTGCGACCAACACCACCACCAGTGGCCAACACCAACATTGACCAACACCAACAGCGAACAACACCAACAGTGACCAACACCAACAGCGAACAACATCAACAGTGACCAACATCACCAGTGACCAACACCAACAGCGAAAAACACCAACAGTGACCAACACTAACAGCGAACAACACCAATAGTCGCTAACACCAACAGTGAACAACACCAATAGTGGCCAACACCAACAGTGAACAGCTCCAACAGTGACCAACACCAACACCAACAGTCACCAACTCCAACAGCAAACAACACCAACAGTGACCAACACCAACAGTGTCCAACACCAACAGTGAACAACACAAACAGTGACCAACACCAACAGTGAACAACACCAATAGCGAACAACACCAACAGTTAACAACACCACTAGTGATCAACACCAACAGTGACCAACACCAACAGCAAACAACACCAACAAGGAACAACACCAACAGTGACCAAAACCAACAGTGAACAACACCATCAGTGACCAACACGAACAGTGACCAAAACCAACAGTGACCAACTCCAACAGCGAACAACACCAACAGTGACAAACATCAACAGTAAACAACACCAACAGTGAACAACTCCAACAGTGAACAACACCAACAGTGATCAGCACCAACAGTGAACAACACCAACAGTAACTAACTCCAGGAGTCACCAACACTAACAGTGACCAACTCCAACAGTGAACAACACCAACAGTGACCAACACCAACAGCGAACAACACCAACAGGGGAACACCACCAACAGTGAACAACACCAACAGTGACCAACACCAACATCGAACACCACCAACAGTGACTAACACCAACAGCGAACAACACCAACAGTGACCAAAACCAACAGTGACCAACACCAACAGCGAACAACACCAACAGTGACCAACACCAACAGTGATCAACACCAACAGTGACCAAAACCAACAGTGACCAACACCAACAGCGAACAACACCAACAGTGACCAACACCAACAGTGACCAACACCAACAGAGGAACAACACCAACAGTGACCAACACCAACAGTGAACAACACCAACAGGGAACGACATCAACAGGGGAACAACACCAACAGTGACCAACACCAACAGTGAACAACACCAACAGCGAACAACACCAACAGCGAAAACACCAACAGGGAACAACACCAACAGTGACCAACACGAACAATGACCAAAACCAACAGTGACCAACACCAACAGCGAACAACATCAACAGTGACCAACACCAACAGTGACCAACACCAACAGGGAAGAACACAAACAGTGACCAACACCAACAGTGACCAACACCAACAGCAAACAACACCAATAGCGAACAACACCAACAGTGACCAACACCAACAGCGAACAACATTAACAGTGACCAACACCAACAGTAAACAACACAACAGTGACCAACACGAACAGTGACCAAAACCATCAGTGACCACCACCAACAGCGAAAAACACGAACAGTGACCAACGCCAATAGTAATCAACACCAACAGGGAAAAAAACCAACAGTGACCAACACCAACACCGACCAACACCAACAGGGAAGAACACCCACAGTGACCAACTCCAACAGTGACCTACACCAACAGGGAACAACACCAACAGTGACCAACACCAACAGTGACCGACACCAACAGGGAACAACACCAACAGTGACCAACACCAACAGTGAACAACACCAACAAAGATCAACACCAACAGTGACCAACACCAACAGCGAACAACACCAACATGGAACAACACCAGCAGTAACCAACACTAACAGTGACCAACATCAACAGTGACCAACACCAAAAGTGACCAACACCACCAGTGACCAACACCACCAGCGACCAACACCACCACCAGTGGCCAACACCAACATTGACCAACACCAACAGCGAACAACACCAACAGTGACCAACACCAACAGCGAACAACATCAACAGTGACCAACATCACCAGTGACCTACACCAACAGCGAACAACACCAACTGTGACCAACACTAACAGCGAACAACACCAATAGTGGCTAACACCAACAGTGAACAACACCAATAGTGGCCAACACCAACAGTGAACAGCTCCAACAGTGACAAACACCAACACCATTAGTCACCAACTCCAACAGCAAACAACACCATCAGTGACCAACAGTGACCAACACCAACAGTGTCCAACACCAACAGTGAACAACACAAACAGTGACCAACACCATCAGTGAACAACACCAATAGCGAAAAACACCAACAGTTAACAACACCACCAGTGATCAACACCAACAGTGACCAACACCAACAGCAAACTACACCAACAAGGAACAACACCAACAGTGACCAAAACCAACAGTGAACAACACCAACAGTGACCAACACGAACAGTGACCAAAACCAACAGTGACCAACTCCAACTGCGAACAACACCAACTGCGACCGACATCAACAGTGAACAACACCAACAGTGAACAACACTAACAGTGAACAACACCAATAGTGAACAACACCAACAGTAACCAACACCAGGAGTCACCAACACTAACAGTGACCAACTCCAACAGTGAACAACACCAACAGTGACCAACACCAACAGCGAACAACACCAACAGGGGAACACCACCAACAGTGAACAACACCAACAGTGACTAACACCAACATCGAACACCACCAACAGTGACTAACACCAACAGCGAACAACACCAACAGTGACCAAAACCAACAGTGAACAACACCAACAGCGAACAACACCAGCAGTGACCAACACCAACAGTGATCAACACCAACAGTGACCAAAACCAACAGTGACCAACACCAACAGCGAACAACACCAACAGTGACCAACATCAACAGTGACCAACACCAACAGAGACACAACACCAACAGTGACCAACACCAACAGTGAACAACACCAACAGGGAACGACATCAACAGGGGAACAACACCAACAGTGACCAACACCAACAGTGAACAACACCAACAGCGAACAACACCAACAGCGAAAACACCAACAGGGAACAACACCAACAGTGACCAACACGAACAATGACCAAAACCAACAGTAACCAACACCAACAGCGAACAACATCAACAGTGACCAACACCAACAGTGACCAACACCAACAGGGAAGAACACAAACAGTGACCAACACCAACAGTGACCAACACCAACAGGGAACAACACCAGCAGTGACCAACACCAACAGTGACCAACACTAACAGGGAACAACACCAACAGTGACCAACAATAACAGTGACCAACACCAACAGCGACCAACACCAACAGTGACCAACACAAACAGCGAACAACACCAACAGTGACCAACACCAACAGTGACCAACACCAACAGTGAACAACACCAACAGTGACCAACACAAACAGCGAACAACACCAGCAGTGACCAACAATAACAGTGACCAACACCAACAGCGAACAACACCAACAGTGACCAACACCAACAGGGAACAACAATAACAGTGACCAACAACAACATCGAACAACACCAACAGCGAACAACACCAACAGTGACCAACACCGACAGTGAACAACACCAATAGCAAACAACACCAACAGTGACCAACACCAGCAGTGACCAACATCAACAGTGACAAACACCAACAGCGAACAACACCAATAGGGAACAACACCAACAGTAACCAACACTAACAGTGAACAACATGAACAGTTACCAACACGAACAGTAACCAAAACCAACAGCGACCAACACCAGCAGCGAACAACACCAACAGTGACCAACACAAACAGTGACCAACACCAACAGGGAACAACACCAACAGTGACCAACGCCAACAGTGACCAACACCAACAGGGAACAACACCAACAGTGACCAACATCAACAGTGACCAACACCAACAGGGAACAACACCAACAGTGACCAACGCCAACAGCAAACAACACCAACAGTGAACAACATCAACAGTGACCAACATCACCAGTGACCAACACCAACAGCGAACAACACCAACAGTGACCAACACTAACAGCGAACAACACCAATAGTGGCTAACACCAACAGTGAACAACACCAATAGTGGCCAACACCAACAGTGAACAGCTCCAACAGTGACCAACACCAACACCATTAGTCACCAACTCCAACAGCAAACAACACCATCAGTGACCAACAGTGACCAACACCAACAGTGTCCAACACCAACAGTGAACAACACAAACAGTGACCAACACCATCAGTGAACAACACCAATAGCGAAAAACACCAACAGATAACAACACCACTAGTGATCAACACCAACAGTGACCAACACCAACAGCAAACAACACCAACAAGGAACAACACCAACAGTGACCAAAACCAACAGTGAACAACACCAACAGTGACCAACACGAACAGTGACCAAAACCAACAGTGACCAACTCCAACTGCGAACAACACCAACTGTGACCGACATCAACAGTGAACAACACCAACAGTGAACAACACTAACAGTGAACAACACCAACAGTGATCAACACCAATAGTGAACAACACCAACAGTAACCAACACCAGGAGTCACCAACACTAACAGTGACCAACTCCAACAGTGAACAACACCAACAGTGACCAACACCAACAGCGAACAACACCAACAGGGGAACACCACCAACAGTGAACAACACCAACAGTGACTAACACCAACATCGAACACCACCAACAGTGACTAACACCAACAGCGAACAACACCAACAGTGACCAAAACCAACAGTGAACAACACCAACAGCGAACAACACCAACAGTGACCAACACCAACAGTGATCAACACCAACAGTGACCAAAACCAACAGTGACCAACACCAACAGCGAACAACACCAACAGTGACCAACACCAACAGTGACCAACACAAACAGAGACACAACACCAACAGTGACCAACACCAACAGTGAACAACACCAACAGGGAACGACATCAACAGGGGAACAACACCAACAGTGACCAACACCAACAGTGAACAACACCAACAGCGAACAACACCAACAGCGAAAACACCAACAGGGAACAACACCAACAGTGACCAACACGAACAATGACCAAAACCAACAGTGACCAACACCAACAGTGAACAACACCAACAGGGAACGACATCAACAGGGGAACAACACCAACAGTGAACAACACCAACAGTGAACAACACCAACAGCGAACAACACCAACAGCGAAAACACCAACAGGGAACAACACCAACAGTGACCAACACGAACAATGACCAAAACCAACAGTGACCAACACCAACAGCGAACAACATCAACAGTGACCAACACCAACAGGGAACAACACCAGCAGTGACCAACACCAACAGTGACCAACACTAACAGGGAACAACACCAACAGTGACCAACAATAACAGTGACCAACACCAACAGCGACCAACACCAACAGTGACCAACACAAACAGCGAACAACACCAACAGTGACCAACACCAACAGTGACCAACACCAACAGTGAACAACACCAACAGTGACCAACACAAACAGCGAACAACACCAGCAGTGACCAACAATAACAGTGACCAACACCAACAGCGAACAACACCAACAGTGACCAACACCAACAGGGAACAACAATAACAGTGACCAACAACAACATCGAACAACACCAACAGCGAACAACACCAACAGTGACCAACACCAACAGTGAACAACACCAATAGCAAACAACACCAACAGTGACCAACACCAGCAGTGACCAACATCAACAGTGACAAACACCAACAGCGAACAACACCAATAGGGAACAACACCAACAGTAACCAACACTAACAGTGAACAACATGAACAGTTACCAACACGACCAGTGACCAAAACCAACAGCGACCAACACCAGCAGCGAAAAACACCAACAGTGACCAACACAAACAGTGACCAACACCAACAGGGAACAACACCAACAGTGACCAACGCCAACAGTGACCAACACCAACAGGGAACAACACCAACAGTGACCAACATCAACAGTGTCCAACACCAACAGGGAACAACACCAACAGTGACCAACGCCAACAGCAAACAACACCAACAGCGAACAACACCAACAGTGACCAACACCAACAGTGAACAACACCAATAGCAAACAACACCAACAGTGACCAACACCAGCAGTGACCAACATCAACAGTGACAAACACCAACAGCGAACAACACCAATAGGGAACAACACCAACAGTAACCAACACTAACAGTGAACAACATGAACAGTTACCAACACGACCAGTGACCAAAACCAACAGCGACCAACACCAGCAGCGAAAAACACCAACAGTGACCAACACAAACAGTGACCAACACCAACAGGGAACAACACCAACAGTGACCAACGCCAACAGTGACCAACACCAACAGGGAACAACACCAACAGTGACCAACATCAACAGTGTCCAACACCAACAGGGAACAACACCAACAGTGACCAACGCCAACAGCAAACAACACCAACAGTGAACAACATCAACAGTGACCAACATCACCAGTGACCAACACCAACAGCGAACAACACCAACAGTGACCAACACTAACAGCGAACAACACCATTAGTGGCTAACACCAACAGTGAACAACACCAACAGAGGAACAACACCAACAGTGACCAACACCAACAGTGAACAACACCAACAGGGAACGACATCAACAGGGGAACAACACCAACAGTGACCAACACCAACAGTGAACAACACCAACAGCGAACAACACCAACAGCGAAAACACCAACAGGGAACAACACCAACAGTGACCAACACGAACAATGACCAAAACCAACAGTGACCAACACCAACAGCGAACAACATCAACAGTGACCAACACCAACAGTGACCAACACCAACAGGAAAGAACACAAACAGTGACCAACACCAACAGTGACCAACACCAACAGCAAACAACACCAATAGCGAACAACACCAACAGTGACCAGCACCAACAGCGAACAACATTAACAGTGACCAACACCAACAGTAAACAACACAACAGTGACCAACACGAACAGTGACCAAAACCATCAGTGACCACCACCAACAGCGAAAAACACGAACAGTGACCAACGCCAATAGTAATCAACACCAACAGGGAAAAAAACCAACAGTGACCAACACCAACACCGACCAACACCAACAGGGAAGAACACCAACAGTGACCAACTCCAACAGTGACCTACACCAACAGGGAACAACACCAACAGTGACCAACACCAACAGTGACCGACACCAACAGGGAACAACACCAACAGTGACCAACACCAACAGTGAACAACACCAACAAAGATCAACACCAACAGTGACCAACACCAACAGCGAACAACACCAACATGGAACAACACCAGCAGTAACCAACACTAACAGTGACCAACATCAACAGTGACCAACACCAAAAGTGACCAACACCACCAGTGACCAACACCACCAGCGACCAACACCACCACCAGTTGCCAACACCAACATTGACCAACACCAACAGCGAACAACACCAACAGTGACCAACACCAACAGCGAACAACATCAACTGTGACCAACATCACCAGTGACCTACACCAACAGCGAACAACACCAACTGTGACCAACACTAACAGCGAACAAAACCAATAGTGGCTAACACCAACAGTGAACAACACCAATAGTGGCCAACACCAACAGTGAACAGCTCCAACAGTGACCAACACCAACACCATTAGTCACCAACTCCAACAGCAAACAACACCATCAGTGACCAACAGTGACCAACACCAACAGTGTCCAACACCAACAGTGAACAACACAAACAGTGACCAACACCATCAGTGAACAACACCAATAGCGAAAAACACCAACATTTAACAACACCACCAGTGATCAACACCAACAGTGACCAACACCAACAGCAAACAACACCAACAAGGAACAACACCAACAGTGACCAAAACCAACAGTGAACAACACCAACAGTGACCAACACGAACAGTGACCAAAACCAACAGTGACCAACTCCAACTGCGAACAACACCAACTGTGACCGACATCAACAGTGAACAACACCAACAGTGAACAACACTAACAGTGAACAACACCAATAGTGAACAACACCAACAGTAACCAACACCAGGAGTCACCAACACTAACAGTGACCAACTCCAACAGTGAACAACACCAACAGTGACCAACACCAACAGCGAACAACACCAACAGGGGAACACCACCAACAGTGAACAACACCAACAGTGACTAACACCAACATCGAACACCACCAACAGTGACTAACACCAACAGCGAACAACACCAACAGTGACCAAAACCAACAGTGAACAACACCAACAGCGAACAACACCAGCAGTGACCAACACCAACAGTGATCAACACCAACAGTGACCAAAACCAACAGTGACCAACACCAACAGCGAACAACACCAACAGTGACCAACACCAACAGTGACCAACACCAACAGAGACACAACACCAACAGTGACCAACACCAACAGTGAACAACACCAACAGGGAACGACATCAACAGGGGAACAACACCAACAGTGACCAACACCAACAGTGAACAACACCAACAGCGAACAACACCAACAGCGAAAACACCAACAGGGAACAACACCAACAGTGACCAACACGAACAATGACCAAAACCAACAGTAACCAACACCAACAGCGAACAACATCAACAGTGACCAACACCAACAGTGACCAACACCAACAGGGAAGAACACAAACAGTGACCAACACCAACAGTGACCAACACCAACAGGGAACAACACCAGCAGTGACCAACACCAACAGTGACCAACACTAACAGGGAACAACACCAACAGTGACCAACAATAACAGTGACCAACACCAACAGCGACCAACACCAACAGTGACCAACACAAACAGCGAACAACACCAACAGTGACCAACACCAACAGTGACCAACAGTGAACAACACCAACAGTGACCAACACAAACAGCGAACAACACCAGCAGTGACCAACAATAACAGTGACCAACACCAACAGCGAACAACACCAACAGTGACCAACACCAATAGGGAACAACAATAACAGTGACCAACAACAACATCGAACAACACCAACAGCGAACAACACCAACAGTGACCAACACCAACAGTGAACAACACCAATAGCAAACAACACCAACAGTGACAAACACCAGCAGTGACCAACATCAACAGTGACAAACACCAACAGCGAACAACACCAATAGGGAACAACACCAACAGTAACCAACACTAACAGTGAACAACATGAACAGTTACCAACACCAACAGTGACCAACACTAACAGCGAACAACACCAATAGTGGCTAACACCAACAGTGAACAACACCAATAGTGGCCAACACCAACAGTGAACAGCTCCAACAGTGACCAACACCAACACCATTAGTCACCAACTCCAACAGCAAACAACACCATCAGTGACCAACAGTGACCAACACCAACAGTGTCCAACACCAACAGTGAACAACACAAACAGTGACCAACACCATCAGTGAACAACACCAATAGCGAAAAACACCAACAGTTAACAACACCACCAGTGATCAACACCAACAGTGACCAACACCAACAGCAAACAACACCAACAAGGAACAACACCAACAGTGACCAAAACCAACAGTGAACAACACCAACAGTGACCAACACGAACAGTGACCAAAACCAACAGTGACCAACTCCAACTGCGAACAACACCAACTGTGACCGACATCAACAGTGAACAACACCAACAGTGAACAACACTAACAGTGAACAACACCAACAGTGATCAACACCAATAGTGAACAACACCAACAGTAACCAACACCAGGAGTCACCAACACTAACAGTGACCAACTCCAACAGTGAACAACACCAACAGTGACCAACACCAACAGCGAACAACACCAACAGGGGAACACCACCAACAGTGAACAACACCAACAGTGACTAACACCAACATCGAACACCACCAACAGTGACTAACACCAACAGCGAACAACACCAACAGTGACCAAAACCAACAGTGAACAACACCAACAGCGAACAACACCAACAGTGACAAACACCAACAGTGATCAACACCAACAGTGACCAAAACCAACAGTGACCAACACCAACAGCGAACAACACCAACAGTGACCAACACCAACAGTGACCAACACCAACAGAGACACAACACCAACAGTGACCAACACCAACAGTGAACAACACCAACAGGGAACGACATCAACAGGGGAACAACACCAACAGTGACCAACACCAACAGTGAACAACACCAACAGCGAACAACACCAACAGCGAAAACACCAACAGGGAACAACACCAACAGTGACCAACACGAACAATGACCAAAACCAACAGTGACCAACACCAACAGTGAACAACACCAACAGGGAACGACATCAACAGGGGAACAACACCAACAGTGACCAACACCAACAGTGAACAACACCAACAGCGAACAACACCAACAGCGAAAACACCAACAGGGAACAACACCAACAGTGACCAACACGAACAATGACCAAAACCAACAGTGACCAACACCAACAGCGAACAACATCAACAGTGACCAACACCAACAGGGAACAACACCAGCAGTGACCAACACCAACAGTGACCAACACTAACAGGGAACAACACCAACAGTGACCAACAATAACAGTGACCAACACCAACAGCGACCAACACCAACAGTGACCAACACAAACAGCGAACAACACCAACAGTGACCAACACCAACAGTGACCAACACCAACAGTGAACAACACCAACAGTGACCAACACAAACAGCGAACAACACCAGCAGTGACCAACAATAACAGTGACCAACACCAACAGCGAACAACACCAACAGTGACCAACACCAACAGGGAACAACAATAACAGTGACCAACAACAACATCGAACAACACCAACAGCGAACAACACCAACAGTGACCAACACCAACAGTGAACAACACCAATAGCAAACAACACCAACAGTGACCAACACCAGCAGTGACCAACATCAACAGTGACAAACACCAACAGCGAACAACACCAATAGGGAACAACACCAACAGTAACCAACACTAACAGTGAACAACATGAACAGTTACCAACACGAACAGTGACCAAAACCAACAGCGACCAACACCAGCAGCGAACAACACCAACAGTGACCAACACAAACAGTGACCAACACCAACAGGGAACAACACCAACAGTGACCAACGCCAACAGTGACCAACACCAACAGGGAACAACACCAACAGTGACCAACATCAACAGTGACCAACACCAACAGGGAACAACACCAACAGTGACCAACGCCAACAGCAAACAACACCAACAGTGAACAACATCAACAGTGACCAACATCACCAGTGACCAACACCAACAGCGAACAACACCAACAGTGACCAACACTAACAGCGAACAACACCAATAGTGGCCAACACCAACAGTGAACAGCTCCAACAGTGACCAACACCAACACCATTAGTCACCAACTCCAACAGCAAACAACACCATCAGTGACCAACAGTGACCAACACCAACAGTGTCCAACACCAACAGTGAACAACACAAACAGTGACCAACACCATCAGTGAACAACACCAATAGCGAAAAACACCAACAGTTAACACCACCAGTGATCAACACCAACAGTGACCAACACCAACAGCAAACAACACCAACAAGGAACAACACCAACAGTGACCCAAACCAACTGTGAACAACACCAACAGTGACCAACACGAACAGTGACCAAAACCAACAGTGACCAACTCCAACTGCGAACAACACCAACTGTGACCGACATCAACAGTGAACAACACCAACAGTGAACAACACTAACAGTGAACAACACCAACAGTGATCAACACCAATAGTGAACAACACCAACAGTAACCAACACCAGGAGTCACCAACACTAACAGTGACCAACTCCAACAGTGAACAACACCAACAGTGACAAACACCAACAGCGAACAACACCAACAGGGGAATACCACCAACAATGAACAACACCAAGAGTGACTAACACCAACATCGAACACCACCAACAGTGACTAACACCAACAGCGAACAACACCAACAGTGACCAAAACCAACAGTGAACAACACCAACAGCGAACAACACCAACAGTGACCAACACCAACAGTGATCAAAACCAACAGTGACCAAAACCAACAGTGACCAACACCAACAGCGAACAACACCAACAGTGAACAACACCAACAGTGACCAACACCAACAGAGACACAACACCAACAGTGACCAACACCAACAGTGAACAACACCAACAGGGAACGACATCAACAGGGGAACAACACCAACAGTGACCAACACCAACAGTGAACAACACCAACAGCGAACAACACCAACAGCGAAAACACCAACAGGGAACAACACCAACAGTGACCAACACGAACAATGACCAAAACCAACAGTGACCAACACCAACAGCGAACAACATCAACAGTGACCAACACCAACAGGGAACAACACCAGCAGTGACCAACACCAACAGTGACCAACACTAACAGGGAACAACACCAACAGTGACCAACAATAACAGTGACCAACACCAACAGCGACCAACACCAACAGTGACCAACACAAACAGCGAACAACACCAACAGTGACCAACACCAACAGTGACCAACACCAACAGTGAACAACACCAACAGTGACCAACACAAACAGCGAACAACACCAGCAGTGACCAACAATAACAGTGACCAACACCAACAGCGAATAACACCAACAGTGACCAACACCAACAGGGAACAACAATAACAGTGACCAACAACAACATCGAACAACACCAACAGCGAACAACACCAACAGTGACCAACACCAACAGTGAACAACACCAATAGCAAACAACACCAACAGTGACCAACACCAGCAGTGACCAACATCAACAGTGACAAACACCAACAGCGAACAACACCAATAGGGAACAACACCAACAGTAACCAACACTAACAGTGAACAACCTGAACAGTTACCAACACGAACAGTGACCAAAACCAACAGCGACCAACACCAGCAGCGAACAACACCAACAGTGACCAACACAAACAGTGACCAACACCAACAGGGAACAACACCAGCAGTGACCAACGCCAACAGTGACCAACACCAACAGGGAACAACACCAACAGTGACCAACATCAACAGTGACCAACACCAACAGGGATCAACACCAACAGTGACCAACGCCAACAGCAAACAACACCAACAGTGAACAACATCAACAGTGACCAACATCACAAGTGACCAACACCAACAGCGAACAACACCAACAGTGACCAACACTAACAGCGAACAACACCAATAGTGGCTAACACCAACAGTGAACAACACCAATAGTGGCCAACACCAACATCGAACACCACCAACAGTGACTAACACCAACAGCGAACAACACCAACAGTGACCAAAACCAACAGTGAACAACACCAACAGCGAACAACACCAGCAGTGACCAACACCAACAGTGATCAACACCAACAGTGACCAAAACCAACAGTGAACAACACCAACAGTGACCAACACCAACAGCGAACAACACCAACAGGGGAACACCACCAACAGTGAACAACACCAACAGTGACTAACACCAACATCGAACACCACCAACAGTGACTAACACCAACAGCGAACAACACCAACAGTGACCAAAACCAACAGTGAACAACACCAACAGCGAACAACACCAGCAGTGACCAACACCAACAGTGATCAACACCAACAGTGACCAAAACCAACAGTGACCAACACCAACAGCGAACAACACCAACAGTGACCAACACCAACAGTGACCAACACCAACAGAGACACAACACCAACAGTGACCAACACCAACAGTGAACAACACCAACAGGGAACGACATCAACAGGGGAAAAACACCAACAGTGACCAACACCAACAGTGAACAACACCAACAGCGAACAACACCAACAGCGAAAACACCAACAGGGAACAACACCAACAGTGACCAACACGAACAATGACCAAAACCAACAGTGACCAACACCAACAGCGAACAACATCAACAGTGACCAACACCAACAGTGACCAACACCAACAGTGACCAACACCAACAGGGAAGAACACAAACAGTGACCAACACCAACAGTGACCAACACCAACAGGGAACAACACCAGCAGTGACCAACACCAACAGTGACCAACACTAACAGGGAACAACACCAACAGTGACCAACAATAACAGTGACCAACACCAACAGCGACCAACACCAACAGTGACCAACACAAACAGCGAACAACACAAACAGTGACCAACACCAACAGTGACCAACACCAACAGTGAACAACACCAACAGTGACCAACACAAACAGCGAACAACACCAGCAGTGACCAACAATAACAGTGACCAACACCAACAGCGAACAACACCAACAGTGACCAACACCAACAGGGAACAACAATAACAGTGACCAACAACAACGAACAACACCAACAGCGAACAACACCAACAGTGACCAACACCAACAGTGAACAACACCAATAGCAAACAACACCAACAGTGACCAACACCAGCAGTGACCAACATCAACAGTGACAAACACCAACAGCGAACAACACCAATAGGGAACAACACCAACAGTAACCAACACTAACAGTGAACAACATGAACAGTTACCAACACGAACAGTGACCAAAACCAACAGCGACCAACACCAGCAGCGAACAACACCAACAGTGACCAACACAAACAGTGACCAACACCAACAGGGAACAACACCAACAGTGACCAACGCCAACAGTGACCAACACCAACAGGGAACAACACCAACAGTGACCAACATCAACAGTGACCAACACCAACAGGGAACAACACCAACAGTGACCAACGCCAACAGCAAACAACACCAACAGTGAACAACATCAACAGTGACCAACATCACCAGTGACCAACACCAACAGCGAACAACACCAACAGTGACCAACACTAACAGCGAACAACACCAATAGTGGCTAACACCAACAATGAACAACACCAATAGTGGCCAACACCAACAGTGAACAGCTCCAACAGTGACCAACACCAACACCATTAGTCACCAACTCCAACAGCAAACAACACCTTCAGTGACCAACAGTGACCAACACCAACAGTGTCCAACACCAACAGTGAACAACACAAACAGTGACCAACACCATCAGTGAACAACACCAATAGCGAAAAACACCAACAGTTAACAACACCACCAGTGATCAACACCAACAGTGACCAACACCAACAGCAAACAACACCAACAAGGAACAACACCAACAGTGACCAAAACCAACAGTGAACAACACCAACAGTGACCAACACGAACAGTGACCAAAACCAACAGTGACCAACTCCAACTGCGAACAACACCAACTGTGACCGACATCAACAGTGAACAACACCAACAGTGAACAACACTAACAGTGAACAACACCAACAGTGATCAACACCAATAGTGAACAACACCAACAGTAACCAACACCAGGAGTCACCAACACTAACAGTGACCAACTCCAACAGTGAACAACACCAACAGTGACCAACACCAACAGCGAACAACACCAACAGGGGAACACCACCAACAGTGAACAACACCAACAGTGACTAACACCAACATCGAACACCACCAACAGTGACTAACACCAACAGCGAACAACACCAACAGTGACCAAAACCAACAGTGAACAACACCAACAGCGAACAACACCAACAGTGACCAACACCAACAGTGATCAACACCAACAGTGACCAAAACCAACAGTGACCAACACCAACAGCGAACAACACCAACAGTGACCAACACCAACAGTGACCAACACCAACAGAGACACAACACCAACAGTGACCAACACCAACAGTGAACAACACCAACAGGGAACGACATCAACAGGGGAACAACACCAACAGTGACGAACACCAACAGTGAACAACACCAATAGGGAACAACACCAACAGTAACCAACACTAACAGTGAACAACATGAACAGTTACCAACACGAACAGTGACCAAAACCAACAGCGACCAACACCAGCAGCGAACAACACCAACAGTGACCAACACAAACAGTGACCAACACCAACAGGGAACAACACCAACAGTGACCAACGCCAACAGTGACCAACACCAACAGGGAACAACACCAACAGTGACCAACATCAACAGTGACCAACACCAACAGGGAACAACACCAACAGTGACCAACGCCAACAGCAAACAACACCAACAGTGAACAACATCAACAGTGACCAACATCACAAGTGACCAACACCAACAGCGAACAACACCAACAGTGACCAACACTAACAGCGAACAACACCAATAGTGGCTAACACCAACAGTGAACAACACCAATAGTGGCCAACACCAACATCGAACACCACCAACAGTGACTAACACCAACAGCGAACAACACCAACAGTGACCAAAACCAACAGTGAACAACACCAACAGCGAACAACACCAGCAGTGACCAACACCAACAGTGATCAACACCAACAGTGACCAAAACCAACAGTGAACAACACCAACAGTGACCAACACCAACAGCGAACAACACCAACAGGGGAACACCACCAACAGTGAACAACACCAACAGTGACTAACACCAACATCGAACACCACCAACAGTGACTAACACCAACAGCGAACAACACCAACAGTGACCAAAACCAACAGTGAACAACACCAACAGCGAACAACACCAGCAGTGACCAACACCAACAGTGATCAACACCAACAGTGACCAAAACCAACAGTGACCAACACCAACAGCGAACAACACCAACAGTGACCAACACCAACAGTGACCAACACCAACAGAGACACAACACCAACAGTGACCAACACCAACAGTGAACAACACCAACAGGGAACGACATCAACAGGGGAAAAACACCAACAGTGACCAACACCAACAGTGAACAACACCAACAGCGAACAACACCAACAGCGAAAACACCAACAGGGAACAACACCAACAGTGACCAACACGAACAATGACCAAAACCAACAGTGACCAACACCAACAGCGAACAACATCAACAGTGACCAACACCAACAGTGACCAACACCAACAGTGACCAACACCAACAGGGAAGAACACAAACAGTGACCAACACCAACAGTGACCAACACCAACAGGGAACAACACCAGCAGTGACCAACACCAACAGTGACCAACACTAACAGGGAACAACACCAACAGTGACCAACAATAACAGTGACCAACACCAACAGCGACCAACACCAACAGTGACCAACACAAACAGCGAACAACACCAACAGTGACCAACACCAACAGTGACCAACACCAACAGTGAACAACACCAACAGTGACCAACACAAACAGCGAACAACACCAGCAGTGACCAACAATAACAGTGACCAACACCAACAGCGAACAACACCAACAGTGACCAACACCAACAGGGAACAACAATAACAGTGACCAACAACAACAACGAACAACACCAACAGCGAACAACACCAACAGTGACCAACACCAACAGTGAACAACACCAATAGCAAACAACACCAACAGTGACCAACACCAGCAGTGACCAACATCAACAGTGACAAACACCAACAGCGAACAACACCAATAGGGAACAACACCAACAGTAACCAACACTAACAGTGAACAACATGAACAGTTACCAACACGAACAGTGACCAAAACCAACAGCGACCAACACCAGCAGCGAACAACACCAACAGTGACCAACACAAACAGTGACCAACACCAACAGGGAACAACACCAACAGTGACCAACGCCAACAGTGACCAACACCAACAGGGAACAACACCAACAGTGACCAACATCAACAGTGACCAACACCAACAGGGAACAACACCAACAGTGACCAACGCCAACAGCAAACAACACCAACAGTGAACAACATCAACAGTGACCAACATCACCAGTGACCAACACCAACAGCGAACAACACCAACAGTGACCAACACTAACAGCGAACAACACCAATAGTGGCTAACACCAACAATGAACAACACCAATAGTGGCCAACACCAACAGTGAACAGCTCCAACAGTGACCAACACCAACACCATTAGTCACCATCTCCAACAGCAAACAACACCTTCAGTGACCAACAGTGACCAACACCAACAGTGTCCAACACCAACAGTGAACAACACAAACAGTGACCAACACCATCAGTGAACAACACCAATAGCGAAAAACACCAACAGTTAACAACACCACCAGTGATCAACACCAACAGTGACCAACACCAACAGCAAACAACACCAACAAGGAACAACACCAACAGTGACCAAAACCAACAGTGAACAACACCAACAGTGACCAACACGAACAGTGACCAAAACCAACAGTGACCAACTCCAACTGCGAACAACACCAACTGTGACCGACATCAACAGTGAACAACACCAACAGTGAACAACACTAACATTGAACAACACCAACAGTGATCAACACCAATAGTGAACAACACCAACAGTAACCAACACCAGGAGTCACCAACACTAACAGTGACCAACTCCAACAGTGAACAACACCAACAGTGACCAACACCAACAGCGAACAACACCAACAGGGGAACACCACCAACAGTGAACAACACCAACAGTGACTAACACCAACATCGAACACCACCAACAGTGACTAACACCAACAGCGAACAACACCAACAGTGACCAAAACCAACAGTGAACAACACCAACAGCGAACAACACCAGCAGTGACCAACACCAACAGTGATCAACACCAACAGTGACCAAAACCAACAGTGAACAACACCAACAGCGAACAACACCAACAGTGACCAACACCAACAGTGATCAACACCAACAGTGACCAAAACCAACAGTGACCAACACCAACAGCGAACAACACCAACAGTGACCAACACCAACAGTGACCAACACCAACAGAGACACAACACCAACAGTGACCAACACCAACAGTGAACAACACCAACAGGGAACGACATCAACAGGGGAACAACACCAACAGTGACGAACACCAACAGTGAACAACACCAACAGCGAACAACACCAACAGCGAAAACACCAACAGGGAACAACACCAACAGTGACCAACACGAACAATGACCAAAACCAACAGTGACCAACACCAACAGCGAACAACATCAACAGTGACCAACACCAACAGGGAACAACACCAGCAGTGACCAACACCAACAGTGACCAACACTAACAGGGAACAACACCAACAGTGA
This sequence comes from Procambarus clarkii, assembly GCF_040958095.1. Lineage (NCBI taxonomy): Eukaryota > Metazoa > Arthropoda > Malacostraca > Decapoda > Cambaridae > Procambarus > Procambarus clarkii. Next base: position 9,503,388 of record NC_091167.1, read on the forward strand.
CCAACAATAACAGTGACCAACACCAACAGCGACCAACACCAACAGTGACCAACACAAACAGCGAACAACACCAACAGTGACCAACACCAACAGTGACCAACACCAACAGTGAACAACACCAACAGTGACCAACACAAACAGCGAACAACACCAGCAGTGACCAACAATAACAGTGACCAACACCAACAGCGAACAACACCAACAGTGACCAACACCAACAGGGAACAACAATAACAGTGACCAACAACAACATCGAACAACACCAACAGCGAACAACACCAACAGTGACCAACAACAACAGTGAACAACACCAATAGCAAACAACACCAACAGTGACCAACACCAGCAGTGACCAACATCAACAGTGACAAACACCAACAGCGAACAACACCAATAGGGAACAACACCAACAGTAACCAACACTAACAGTGAACAACATGAACAGTTACCAACACGAACAGTGACCAAAACCAACAGCGACCAACACCAGCAGCGAACAATTAACACCAACAGTGACCAACACAAACAGTGACCAACACCAACAGGGAACAACACCAACAGTGACCAACGCCAACAGTGACCAACACCAACTGGGAACAACACCAACAGTGACCAACATCAACAGTGACCAACACCAACAGGGAACAACACCAACAGTGACCAACGCCAACAGCAAACAACACCAACAGTGAACAACATCAACAGTGACCAACATCACCAGTGACCAACACCAACAGCGAACAACACCAACAGTGACCAACACTAACAGCGAACAACACCAATAGTGGCTAACACCAACAGTGAACAACACCAATAGTGGCCAACACCAACAGTGAACAGCTCCAGCAGTGACCAACACCAACACCATTAGTCACCAACTCCAACAGCAAACAACACCATCAGTGACCAACAGTGACCAACACCAACAGTGTCCAACACCAACAGTGAACAACACAAACAGTGACCAACACCATCAGTGAACAACACCAATAGCGAAAAACACCAACAGTTAACAACACCACCAGTGATCAACACCAACAGTGACCAACACCAACAGCAAACAACACCAACAAGGAACAACACCAACAGTGACCAAAACCAACAGTGAACAACACCAACAGTGACCAACACGAACAGTGACCAAAACCAACAGTGACCAACTCCAACTGCGAACAACACCAACTGTGACCGACATCAACAGTGAACAACACCAACAGTGAACAACACTAACAGTGAACAACACCAACAGTGATCAACACCAATAGTGAACAACACCAACAGTAACCAACACCAGGAGTCACCAACACTAACAGTGACCAACTCCAACAGTGAACAACACCAACAGTGACCAACACCAACAGCGAACAAAACCAACAGGGGAACACCACCAACAGTGAACAACACCAACAGTGACTAACACCAACATCGAACACCACCAACAGTGACTAACACCAACAGCGAACAACACCAACAGTGACCAAAACCAACAGTGAACAACACCAACAGCGAACAACACCAACAGTGACCAACACCAACAGTGATCAACACCAACAGTGACCAAAACCAACAGTGACCAACACCAATAGCGAACAACACCAACAGTGACCAACACCAACAGTGACCAACACCAACAGAGACACAACACCAACAGTGACCAACACCAACAGTGAACAACACCAACAGGGAACGACATCAACAGGGGAACAACACCAACAGTGACCAACACCAACAGTGAACAACACCAACAGCGAACAACACCAACAGCGAAAACACCAACAGGGAACAACACCAACAGTGACCAACACGAACAATGACCAAAACCAACAGTGACCAACACCAACAGCGAACAACATCAACAGTGACCAACACCAACAGTGACCAACACCAACAGGGAAGAACACAAACAGTGACCAACACCAACAGTGACCAACACCAACAGGGAACAACACCAGCAGTGACCAACACCAACAGTGACCAACACTAACAGGGAACAACACCAACAGTGACCAACAATAACAGTGACCAACACCAACAGCGACCAACACCAACAGTGACCAACACAAACAGCGAACAACACCAACAGTAACCAACACCAACAGTGACCAACACCAACAGTGAACAACACCAACAGTGACCAACACAAACAGCGAACAACACCAGCAGTGACCAACAATAACAGTGACCAACACCAACAGCGAACAACACCAACAGTGACCAACACCAACAGGGAACAACAATAACAGTGACCAACAACAACATCGAACAACACCAACAGCGAACAACACCAACAGTGACCAACACCAACAGTGAACAACACCAATAGCAAACAACACCAACAGTGACCAACACCAGCAGTGACCAACATCAACAGTGACAAACACCAACAGCGAACAACACCAATAGGGAACAACACCAACAGTAACCAACACTAACATTGAACAACATGAACAGTTACCAACACGAACAGTGACCAAAACCAACAGCGACCAACACCAGCAGCGAACAACACCAACAGTGACCAACACAAACAGTGACCAACACCAACAGGGAACAACACCAACAGTGACCAACGCCAACAGTGACCAACACCAATAGGGAACAACACCAACAGTGACCAACATCAACAGTGACCAACACCAACAGGGAACAACACCAACAGTGACCAACGCCAACAGCAAACAACACCAACAGTGACCAACACCAACAGTGACCAACACCAACAGCGAACAACACCAACAGCAAAAACACCAACAGGGAACAACACTAACAGTGACCAACACCAACAGCGAACAACACCAACAGTGACCAACGTTAACAGTGACCAACACCAACAGTGAACAACACCAACAGTGACCAACACAAAAAGCGAACAACACCAACAGTAACCAACACCAACAGTGACCAACACCAACAGTGAACAACACCAACAGTGACTAACACAAACAGTGAACAATACCAACAGCGAACAACACCAACAGTGACCAACACCAACAGGGAACAACACCAACATCGAACAACACCAACAGGGATCAACACCAACAGTGACCAACACCAACAGTGAACTACACGAACAATGACTAAAACCAACAGTGACCAACACCAACAGCGAACAACATCAACAGTGACCAACACCAACAGTGACCAACACCAACAGGGAACAACACAAACAGTGTGTTACGGACCCGAGCCCAGCGTCGTAGCACGGAGCTGTGACAACCACGCCATCTGTGGATCAACTCCCGAAACCCCCTCCAAATGGACTGCGCCATCTAGTGAGGACAGGATATACCGGCCACAGGGGCTGGTTTCCCGTCTTGATCAGCTCATAACATAGCCGCTGCTGACCTCTGGTGAGGTGACGCTTAGACAGCAATGCCATCTGTGGAGTAGATAGGTGGACGTTTGTGTCTAAGCCGGTAAGTGAGGTGCCCTAGAGTGTAACTAGTACTGATGACGTGTCTGATTACAGAGTCAACCTGGGGCTGCTGTATTGGACGATGGGGCAGTCTACCCAAGGCAGCCAAAGTCTCTCAACGTGTTTGCTGCAGAAGCTGTGAGTTGCTCCCGGACGAACACTGCTGAGAGTGTTAGCCTGCCTGTGACGTGGTAGAGTTGAGGAATCGTTGTACCCGGGGGTTGACTGGTGAAAGAGGCTAGCCACTGTGGTGAGGAGAGTGATCTGTGGAATCACACAAGGCTCCTGCCTAGGGCTCGCAACCCTATTATCGGTCGTGGAGTGGCCTACGCAGCGGAGCTGATTGGAACCTGCCAGCTACAGGCTGGATTTGTGGTTGAAGGCCTACACGACGGTGCTCCCAGTGGGACTGTGATTTGGCTGGCCTGTGACCGGGGTAGATTCGCCTAGAGAATCGAAGGATTCATCGTGAGGCCACGAGAAGAGAACCAGGGCTATTCATCTTGAGCAACGTGGAACATTCCGCGTCTTCAGAGGAAGACGATTCTGCACATTGAATATTTATACCCCCCGTGTGATAGTATATATATTTATTTATTGGTGGTGGTAATTATATATTTAAATTAGTGCGCTTGTATCCCTTCCCCTTTAATTTACTTACGTTACGGAACACACCCCTTGAAAGCCACTACTAACTTGGGGCCGGATTCCCATATTCTAATAACATCAGAAAAGAACCCAGTTACGCCCCAGTAGGGCCGTAACACAGTGACCAACACCAACAGTGACCAACACCAACAGGGAACAACACCAGCAGTGACCAACACCAACAGTGACCAACACCAACAGGGAACAACACCAACAGTGACCAACATTAACAGTGACCAACACCAACAGGGAACAACACCAACAGTGACCAACACCAACAGTGACCAACACCAACAACGAACAACACCAACAGGGAACAACACCAACAGTGACCAACACCAACAGTGAACAACACGAAGAAATGACTAAAACCATGCAACCAACACTAACAGCGACCAACATCAACAGTGACCAACACCAACAGTGACCAACACCAACAAGGAACAACACAAACAGTGACCAACACCAACTGTGACCAACACCAACAGGGAACAACACCAGCAGTGACCAACACCAACAGTGACCAACACCAACAAGGAACAACACCAACATTAACAGTGAAAAACACCAACAGGGAACAACACCAACAGTCACCAACACCAACAGCGAAAAACACCAACAGTCACCAACACCAACAGTGACCAACACCAACAGTGACCAACACCAACAGTGAACAACACCAACAGTGAACAACACCAACAGTGACCAACACCAAAAGGGAACAACACCAACAGTGACCAACACCAACATCGAACAACACCAACAGCGAACAACACCAACAGTGACCAACACCAACAGCGAACAACACCAATAGCGAACAACACCAACAGTGACCAACACCAACAGTGACCAACACCAGCAGTGACCAACACCAACAGCGAACAACACCAACAGTGACCAACACCAACAGTGACCAACACAACAGGGAACAACACCAACAGTGACCAACGCCAACAGTGACCAACACCAACAGAGAACAACACCAACAGTGACCAACACCAACAGTGACCAACACCAACAGGGAACAACACCAACAGTGACCAACGCCAACAGCAAACAACACCAACAGTGACCAACACCAACAGCAAACAACACCGACTCTGAAAACACTAACAGGGAACAACACCAACAGTGACCAACACCAACAGCGAACAACACCAACAGCGAACAACACCAACAGCGACCAACACCAACAGTGACCAACACCAACAGTGACCAACACCAACAGCGAACACCAACAGTGACCAACACCAACAGTGACCAACACCAACAGGGAACAACATCAACAGTGACCAACACCAACAGCGAACAACACCAACAGTGACCAACACCAACAGTGACCAACACCATCAGCAAACAACACCAACAGAGAAAACACCAACAGGGAACAACACCAACAGTGACCAACACCAACAGCGACCAACACCAACAGTGACCAACACCAACAGTGACCAACACCAACAGTGACCAACACCAACATTGACCAACACCAACAGCGAACAATACCAACAGTGACCAACGCCAACAGTGACCAACACCAACAGTGACCAACATCAGCAGCGAACAACACCAACAGTGACCAACACCAGCAGCAAACAACACCAGCAGCAAACAACACCAACAGTGACCAACACCAACAGTGACCAACACCAACAGTGTCCAAAACCAACAGTGACCAACACCAACAGTGACCAACACCAACAGTGACCAACACCAGCAGTGAACAACACCAGCAGCGAACATCACCAACAGTGACCAACACCAACAGCAAACAACACCAACAGCTAACAACACAAACAGTGACCAACACCAACAGTGACCAACACCAGCAGCGAACAACACCAACAGTGACCAACACCAACAGCGAACAACACCAACAGCGACCAACACCAACAGTGACCAACACCAACAGCGAACAACACCAACAGCGACCAACACCAACAGCGAACAACACCAACAGCGACCAACACCAACAGTGACCAACACCAACAGTGACCAACACTGACAGCGAACAACACCAACACCAACAGTGACCAACACCAACAGGGAACAACACCAACAGTGACCAACACCAACAGCGAACAACACCAACAGTGACCAACACCAACAGTGACCAACACCAACAGCGAACAACACCAACAGCGAAAACACCAACAGGGAACAACACCAACAGCGACCAACACCAACAGCGAACAACACCAATAGTGAACAACACCAACAGTGACCAACACCAACAGTGACCAACACTAACATTGACCAACACCAACAGCAAACAACACCAACAGTGACCAACGCCAACAGTGACCAACACCAACAGTGACCAACATCAGCAGCGAACAGCACCAACAGTGACCAACACCAGCAGCAAACAACACCAGCAGCAAACAACACCAACAGTGACCAACACCAACAGTAACCAACACCAACAGTGTCCAAAACCAACAGTGACCAACACCAACAGTGACCAACACCAGCAGTGAACAACACCAGCAGCGAACATCACCAACAGTGACCAACACCAACATCAAACAACACCAACAGCGAACAACACCAACAGTGACCAACACCAACAGTGACCAACACCAGCAGCGAACAACACCAACAGCGACCAACACCAACAGTGACCAACACCAACAGTGACCAACACCAGCAATGAACAACACCAACAGTGACCAACACCAGCAGCGAACAACACCAACAGTGACCAACACCAGCAGCGAACAACACCAACAGTGACCAACACCAGCAGCGAACAACACCACCAGTGAACAACACCAACAGTGACCAACACCAACAGTGACCAACTCCAGCAGCGAACAACACCAACAGTGAACAACACCACCAGTGACCAACACCAACCGTGACCAACACCAACAGTGACCAACACCAACCGTGACCAACACCAACAGTGACCGATACTAACAGTGTTGGAAATTTCCTGCACTAACAAACTACTATAGTATTATAATACATCATCATTATTATATACTAACTACAGTAGTTATTAATTTCACTAACGGTAGTCTCAACATAAATTAACAATTTTATCTGCGCATTAGTGCTAGAATTCTCACGACATCGAGTAACAAAATTGCGTCAGATAATGTCTATCTAGACACGTTTACCACCAATATGTTAGAGAATTGAATGTGGTTCTCTAAAATTATCAGTATTCCGTGTAATAATTACCTACGGATAATATGACTCCCAATTATCCAAAACCGAGAGTTAATAACTGAAATTATTATCTAGTAGCAGCTTATCTGTTACGTACGAATGCTATGGAGAGAATAAACATCTTCTCCATTTCTCATTTAACACCATTAAACGAGAATATGATAATATTTAAGTCCCTATAATTGCAGCCCAGTTCTCATTAGCGTATTACATCAATAATTACGCGGAAAAGAATTATCCGTGATCAGTAATTTCTGAGGTGAATGCGAGAGACGGGTTGAGGGAGGGCGGAGACGCCATTAGACACGAGGCATTCCTGGCGACAAGAGAGGCGAGACAGTGGTAGTGACTGAAGAGTTTTCTAACAAGAATTACGTTGTAACTCAATCAATGGTCGACAATTGGCTATTCACGTGTTCTATAGTGCACTGCCAGGTAATAATGCGTCAACAATTGAAGCCACAGCCCGTAATTACGCATACACAGCAGTGGACGTCTGGGACTGGCTGACGCGGTTTCGGCAGACCTTAGTATTTGATACGCTCATGTTAAGTATACCATTCTCGTTTGATGCATCATTTTAGATTGTATATTTGTGGGTAGTCTGTCGTGACGACGAATGAATACCAAATACACAACGTTAGTTGATTTCTTCATTTATTTCAATTTTCATGAATACTTGAAATAACTCGTAGCCTAATCAAATGCTACTTAAATTTCTCTGATTGCAGCGTGTATACGAGGAGTCGACAAGTTGTTTCTCTTCATTCGTGATATTCACCTCGGGTTCTTTCTTTATTGGGATCCTGTGACCACGAGGACGAATGACGAAATGGAGTTACAGAAGTCGTCTTACAGCTAAGACACCTATTTCGTATAAATTTATCTAAGATTATTACTGATTTCCAAATAATTCATATAGGATCTTTACAGTGAATAATTTATTGCCAGAATTTATGATTTGGTAATTAATGTGTTTGCTCTTACTGTTGCTCAATAATTCATAATCTTTAATATTTATTATTTGAGGTATCATATCTTTGAATTTATTTTAGTTTAGATTTGCTATGTTACTAACTCAACAATGAACTAGTGACGAACCACACTGGTTCCTAGATATATATGAACTTCTAGAAATACCCCACCAATGTTGATATTTGAGGCTTTGACTTTAATTAATTAATAATACAGTCCATTCATTAATTTCAAGTGATTATTCATTTAATTATTATTCATAGACACTGGTTCTATAGTGTCAATCTAATGATCACTATTATTCGTTTTCCCTCTTTTCTCAAAAGTGGGTGGTCCTTCGATTTACTTAAATACAATAATCAAATAATTTAATATATATGAGTTCAAGCCCCAGAAATCCAACAAACAGTGACCATCACCAACAGTGACCAACTCCAACAGGGAACAACACCAACAGTGAACAACACCAACAGTGAACAACACCAACAGCGAACAACACCAACAGTGACCAACTCCAACAGGGAACAACACCAACAGTGAACAACACCAACAGTGACCAACACCAACAGCGAACAACACCAACAGTGACCAACACCAACAGTGACCAACACCAACAGGGAACAACACCAACAGTGACCAATACCAACTGCGAACAACACCAACAGGGAACAACACCAACAGTGACCAACACCAACAGGGAACAACACCAACAGTGACCAACACCAACAGGGAACAACACCAACAGTGACCAACACCAACAGTAAACAACACCAACAGTGACCAACACCAACAGCGAACAACACCAACAGTGACCAACTCCATCAGTGAACAACACCAACAGGGAACAACACCAACAGTGACCAACACCAACAGTGACCAACACCAACAGGGAACAACATCAACAGTGACCAACACCAACAGGGAACAACACCAACAGTGACCAACACCAACAGGGAACAACACCAACAGTGACCAACACCAACAGTAAACAACACCAACAGTGACCAACACCAACAGCGAACAACACCAACAGTGACCAACTCCATCAGTGAACAACACCAACAGGGAACAACACCAACAGTGACCAACACCAACAGTGACCAACACCAACAGGGAACAACATCAACAGTGACCAACACCAACAGGGAACAACACCAACAGTGACCAACATCAACAGTGACCAACACCAACAGGGAACAACACCAACAGTGACCAACACCAACAGGGAACAACACCAACAGTGACCAACACCAACAGGGAACAACACCAACAGTGACCAACATCAACAGTGACCAACACCAACAGGGAACAACACCAACAGAGAACAACACCAACAGTGACCAACACCAACAGTGACCAACACCAACAGGGAACAACACCAACAGTGACCAATACCAACTGCAAACAACACCAACAGTGACCAACACCAACAGTGACCAACACCAACAGGGAACAACACCAACAGGGAACAACACCAACTGCGAACAACACCAACAGTGACCAACACCAACAGCAAACAACACCAACAGTGACCAACACCAACAGTGACCAACACCACCAGTGAACAACACCAACAGTGACCAACTCCATCAGTGAACAACACCAACAGCAAACAACACCAACAGTGACCAACACCAACAGTGACCAACACCAACAGGGAACAACACCAACAGTGAACAACACCACCAGTGAACAACACCAACAGTGACCAACTCCATCAGTGAACAACACCAACAGGGAACAACACCAACAGTGAACAACACCAACAGGGAACAACACCAACAGGGAACAACATCAACAGGGAACAACACCACCAGTGAACAACACCAACAGTGACCAACTCCATCAGTGAACAACACCAACAGGGAACAACACCAACAGTGACCAACACCAACAGTGACCAACACCAACAGGGAACAACACCAACAGGGAACAACACCAACAGGGAACAACACCAACAGGGAACAACACCAACAGGGAACAACACGAACAGTGAACAACACCAACAGGGAACAACACCAATAGGGAACAACACCAACAGTGAACAACACCAACAGGGAACAACACCAACAGTGAACAACACCAACTGCGAACAACACCAACAGGGAACAACACCAACAGGGAACAACACCAACAGTGAACAACACCAACAGTGAACAACACCAACAGGGAACAACACCAACAGGGAACAACACCAACAGTGAACAACACCAACAGCGAACAACATCAACAGGGAACAACACCAACAGTGAACAACACCAACAGCGAACAATACCAACAGCGAACAACACCAACAGTGAACAACATCAACAGGGAACAACGCCAACAGTGACCAACACCAACAGGGAACAACACCAACAGGGAACAACACCAACAGGGAACAACACCAACAGTGAACAACACCAACAGTGACCATCACCAACAGTGACCAACACCAAGAGGGAACAACACCACCAGTGAACAACACCAACAGTGACCAACTCCAACAGGGAACAACACCAACAGTGACCAACACCAACAGTGACCAACACCAACAGTGACCAACTCCAACAGGGAACAACACCAACAGTGACCAACACCAACAGGGAACAACACCAACAGTGACCAACACCAACAGGGAACAACACCAACAGTGACCAACACCAACAGGGAACAACACCAACAGGGAACAACACCAACAGTGACCAACACCAACAGGGAACAACACCAACAGTGACCAACACCAACAGGGAACAACACCAACAGTGAACAACACCAACAGTGACCAACTCCAACAGGGAACAACACCAACAGCGAACAACACCAACAGTGAACAACACCAACAGTGACCAACTCCAACAGGGAACAACACCAACAGTGAACAACATCAACAGTGAACAACACCAACAGGGAACAACACCAACAGTGACCAACACCAACAGTGAACAACACCAACAGTGAACAACACCAACAGTGAACAACACCAACAGTGAACAACACCAACAGGGAACAACACCACCAGTGAACAACACCAACAGTGACCAACTCCAACAGGGAACAACACCAACAGTGACCAACACCAACAGTGACCAACACCAATAGTGACCAACTCCAACAGGGAGCAACACCACCAGTGAACAACACCAACAGTGACCAACACCAACAGTGAACAACACCAACAGTAAACAACACCAACAGTGACCAACACCAACAGGGAACAACACCAACAGTGACCAACACCAACAGGGAACAACACCAACAGTGACCAACACCAACAGGGAACAACACCAACAGTGAACAACACCAACAGTGACCAACTCCAACAGGGAACAACACCAACAGCGAACAACACCAACAGTGAACAACACCAACAGTGACCAACTCCAACAGGGAACAACACCAACAGTGAACAACACCACCAGGGAACAACACCAACAGTGAACAACACCAACAGTGACCAACACCAACAGTGACCAACACCAACAGTGACCAACACCAACAGTGAACAACACCAACAGGGAACAACACCAACAGTGACCAACTCCAACAGGGAACAACACCAACAGTGAACAACACCACCAGGGAACAACACCAACAGTGAACAACACCAACAGTGACTAACACCAACAGTGACCAACACCAACAGTGACCAACACCAACAGGGAACAACACCAACAGTGACCAACTCCAACAGGGAACAACACCAACAGTGAATAACACCAACAGTGACCAACACCAACAGGGAACAACACTAACAGTGAACAACACCAACAGGGAACAACACCAACAGTGAACAACACCAACAGGGAACAACACCAACAGTGACCAACACCAACAGGGAACAACACCAACAGTGAACAACACCACCAGGGAACAACACCAACAGTGACCAACACCAACAGTGACCAACACCAACAGTGACCAACACCAACAGTGAACAACACCACCAGGGAACAACACCAACAGTGAACAACACCAACAGTGACCAACACCAACAGTGACCAACACCAACAGTGACCAACACCAACAGGGAACAACACCAACAGTGACCAACTCCAATAGGGAACAACACCAACAGTGAATAACACCAACAGTGACCAACACCAACAGGGAACAACACTAACAGTGAACAACACCAACAGGGAACAACACCAACAGTGACCAACACCAACAGTGAACAACACCAACAGGGAACAACACCAACAGTGACCAACACCAACAGGGAACAACACCAACAGTGAACAACACCACCAGGGAACAACACCAACAGCGACCAACACCAACAGTGAACAACACCAACAGTGACCAACACCAACAGTGAACAACACCAACAGTGACCAACACCAACAGTGACCAACACCACCAGAAAAAACTAACAGCGTCCAACAACCTGTCCTCTTAAAAAGAACGTCGCTTTTGGCCGTTTTCCCGTATGGCCGAATATGGACGTAATTTGAAAATGAAAAAAAAAATTATTATAAATTTGAGATTTTTTTTCAACAATAGTAAGTTAAGGGTCTTCTGAGAGGTTAAGTGGGGAGGAAATTCTCATAAAGTTTCAAAGTGGTATGAAAAACGTTAATGGAAAGAATCCTTTTCTAAGCTGGTCGAGTAAGCCGGACGACTCAAATAGAAAACGGTACAGTACGTCACTTTTGCGAGTCGATTTCTCTTTAAATTATGTCCAAATTTGGCCATAGTGCGCATACGAGCGAAAAGTGACGTTATTTTTAAGAGTTGTTAAGTTTTTAAGTAAGAGTTGTTATTTGTAAGAGTTGTTATTTTTAAGAGTTAAGAGTTGGTTGCATCACTAGCAACGACCTTCATTTGTTGAAGGTCGTTGCTTTGCTTTCATGAGCCGCTAAACATTAGCAGCAAACTACACCAACATCGACCAACTCGAAGGAAAAGATAAACTTAATATCACATAAAGCACTAAACAATGGAATTAATATCACAATATTTTAAAAGTATAAGGTACTTAGAATGTAAGTGGCACTTAATCTTCACTGAGTGCTTTGTTAAGTAACCTCGTTCACAAGCTTCAGTTTTTCCTCGCATATTCGCGTCCGATCAGCTCTTGCTTTGTTTTCCAACCCAACGAGCCCAACCACTTGAGGTGGAGGGTAGAGCGACGGTCTCACTTCATGCAAGTCGGCGGTCAATCATTAACCGTCTGGTTGTGGGCTATTCCATCCCCCCGTCCCATCCCAAATCCTTATCCTGACCCCTTCCAAGTACTATATAGTCGTAATGGCTTTTTATCACTTTCTCCTGCTTGTTCCCTTACCTTTCCGACACAGAGTTTTGAATAATTATTTCAAGTTTTTGTGGTAAATGTTTTTCTGGAATTGTCACTTAACAGTCTTGACCTGTATGATTATTATTATTAATTAGACACATCACCTTCAGCCACTCATTACCAGTATACTTGTAATAACTTACCTGAGTTTACCTGAGAGACTCTAACACTACTGGCATCGACGAGGACTACAATGACTTGTTTTCTAAACTTCCTGCATGATAACACTACTGGCATCGACGAGCACTACAATGACTTGTTTTCTAAACTTCCTGCATGATAACACTACTGGCATCGACGAGGACTACAATGACTTGTTTTCTAAACTTCCTGCATGATAACACTACTGGCATCGACGAGCACTACAATGACTTGTTTTCTAAACTTCCTGCATGATAATGTCAACAAAGAATCTTTAACAATACTAGCAAAATTTTCCCTATTGCTTTCGCGAGAAACATTTTAATCCTCGATACTGACGACTAGACTGGACATGAAAGAAGCTTATCTGGAGCTTACCTGGAGAGGGTCTCAAGAGTTCTTCTACTCCCCGAGCCCGGCCTGAGGCCAGGCTCGACGTGTGATAACTTGGTGTTTTGAGGCTGTTGGTCCGAGTGTACCTACTACATATTTTACCAGTAGCATAATGTGATGACTTAGGTGTGCTTTAATTGCAGATCTTGCCAAACTTTGCTGCTCATCACAGCTTAAATTGCAAAATTAAGCAAGTTACACATATAAACACTAGCTGTTTATATGCACTAATGCCAGGTACTATTTAAAGCAAATATATCTGAAGGTAACGCTATATATAAACTCCTTACACACAAGACGGTTGGTCTTACCTTGGCCGCCTCCACAGTGCGTCTGGTGCCTCCAGCCGGGCCAGGCTCTGTCCCTGAACATGTTCCTGTTGTGTGTTGAGCTCCCCCGAGGCTGTGTTATGACTCCTACAGTTAAAAACTGTCGCTGTTTTGATTGAAACGAACAAACATTTGATATTTAGCTTTCCTAATTGTTTCTCGAGGAATCAACAATGTTCTCGTTTGCGTAAACGAACTATTACAAACGTTTATTTTGTTTCCTCGGGCAGAAAGAGAAGGACACACTTAAATTACATAACTTTTTTGTTTGGTTTGACTCTGGTAAACTCCACATCCAAGGTGCCTTGTTGTGGGCGAGTGTTTGATAAATATAAAGAGCTGAAGGTGTTTGTTACCGTGTTGATCATATTCGTGTGTCATTTGGATACTTTTGCGTACGGTGTCTTTACACACCACACTATGTGAACTCCTCATCGTTCTTCCTGCTTCATCTTCCAGCTCTGCTTTTCTCCTCATCCTCCTCTACCTCATCTTCATATATCCCTACTCCTCCATCTCTAAACGTACCACTGCTTTCATTTTCCATCATGGAACGAGAAAATAGATGAATTGGGGGATATTGATGATAATACCATCCTCCTATACACACAGAACTCACAGTAAGATGATGTATCAATGAGGAAATCCACATAAGCGACAGTGAATGGAGTTCATCTTGCCTCCTCGTTAAAAAGAGCGACGGTACTTAAAGATTCTTTACAGATTATAGGAAGGTAAACATGTTTACGGTCGCTGACTCACATCCAATACCGCGTATTGATGATTGCATAGATTGGATTGGGAGTGCAGTTCCCCTTATCGGGAACTACCAGTTCCCCTTATCGGAAGAGGCGAAGAGAATCTCAGTGTTCGTGACGCCTGATGGGTTGTACCAATATAGGGGGCATTATCTCCAAATTTGGTCAAAATATGCAATAAATGAAAAATGGTTCGATTTCAATCAAACTTTTTTGACGAGTTGTGCATGAAAAGAGATTCATCTGGTCCAAGTCTCAACATTGTAGCATAAATAGGAAGGGAGAAAAAATATTGATTTATGTGTCAAAATTTTTCCAAAATGATCAAAAATGATTATCAAATACAAGTGTCAACTGATATAATGTCTATGACTCTCAGCTATCACAATAGCATATATTAAAAATATATTATAATTTGTTTTATTAGAAAAAAAAATTAAGTTAAAAAAATAGTTTTTTTTTTTCAATTTTTTTTTTTTTATCGGACGATTTGCGTGAAACTTATACACCTGACTGCACATAAGCATATCTGTAAGGGTGCTAATTTTCGAGAAAATTGATTGAGGTCAACCTCAGCCACAGATGGCAGCACCTTAGATTTTATTATTTTCTTATACATTTTCAACTAACATAAAAATTTGAATAACTTTTCCATTTTTCATTCAATTTACATGAAACTTACACCTTATATGTAAAGTGTATGTCTCTACATTCCTAACATATCGTGTTTTCCTAAGGTTATTTATTGATTTTATAATAGCAATAAACATAACATATTTGCATAATTTTGGGGGAAACTTTGAATATTTGTATTAGAAAACGAAAGTTGTTTTGGAAACTCCATAAGCTCCGAACCTTTGTTATATGCTAATGTGTCAGAAAAGTGTCATAGAATGATTATATCTGAGCACGACTTGAGTACCTAAGTTATGTGGTAGGACAAGGTGAGGTTGCTCTAGTAAGGACAAAGGTCGAAGCCATAGATAATTTCCCAGTATCCAAGGGGTAAGAAAGAGTTGTTCAGGTACGTAGGAATGATTGGATATTATAGGAAGTTTTGTAAGAATTTTTCCACCGTCGCCACTCCTATAATGAGTTTGCTGTCAAAGAGTAAGAAGTGGGAGTGGGACGGAGTAACCCAAGAGGCATTTGGTAAAACCAAAAGACTATTGACCGAGGCGCCTGTGTTAGTATCACTGGATTTTAGAGCGCCGTTTGCATTATTTGTGGATGCCAGTGACGTAGGGGCTGGAGCTGTGTTGACGCAGCAGAGGGATGAAATTTATCGCCCCGTATATTTCTACTCCAAGAAATTTGTAAAGCATCAGAGATCATACAGTAGAGTAGAGAAGGAAACATTGGCAATAGTCCTGACAATAAAACATTTTGAGGTCTACGTAAGTGGGAGAGGACACCCAGTTATTTAGTATACAGACCTGGGGCCGGATTCAGGAAGGTACTTACGACGGTTTTTCCTCTTAGCTAAGAACGTTTTCCCTCTTAGCGCCTTCGTGGCAGCTACGTCCGTATTCAAGTAACTACCCTAAGTGGAAAAACCTTCGTAAGTTCATTCCGGGATTTAAGTGTGGTTTCGACCAATCGTAGCTTTACGTAAACTGGATATAAGTCATTTTTTCTCTACTACATAACACTGAGATCGATTTATGATATTGGAACATGACCAAATATTATAGCTGGTGAATCTAGTGAAGAGGAGTCCTTCGTGTTAGTTATATATGCATTCTCTGCTTGAAACTTGAAGTAAATGTGTGTTTGATGATAGTAGAATTAGTTTTATAATAGCAAGATATTATACCAGTAGTTATTAAGTAGATAAACACTGGTGAACATGAAATATGAGAGGTGATGAGCCCTGCCTGATGGGATCATTTACTATCACCAAATGCCCCTGTTCACCTAGTAGTAAGGGTGTACCTTAGCTATACATACCCATTTCTAATTTATTTAGTTTGGTTATATTTTGAAATTAAATCTGGGTGAGACATAAAATAAAAATACGCTGCACAAATGATGTTAGGTAAGGAGAAGGGTAAAAATGTCACAAACTTTATTCATTGAATACTTAAAGCTATAATTATGACTATATAGATTATTAAAAAAGAGAGAGGGAAGTAGAGGTCCAAGACCTCTTCCTGTTATACAATTTGGGTGTGGAACAAGTAATTATCAAAAGAAGGCACCATGCCGGGAAGGCTGTGTAGCAGTAAGGCAGTGAGGTGAGGCAGCTACTTATTTGAGAAATGTATTTTATTTACCTTATAAGCTGAGGCAACTTATTTTATTCGAGGAATACTCAGCTGATTCCTCTACATTTAGCATGGAACAAATTTGTGTCCAAGACCTCTTCCTGTTACTCAATTTGGCTGTGTGTAACCAAACTAGAAGTGCTCTACAAATCAAGGGACCCAGAATGTGGAATGACCTCCCGAATCATGTCAAAGGCTGTACCTCTCTCAACCAGTTTAAGAGTTAAACCAAGTACTGCCTAATTAACTCCATGTAACCTAACTTACCTCCTAAATGTCAACCCATGTGGTGCTATTTTAAAACAACGCTGTTCACCAACATGTATAACTGCTGATTTATGCTATGTTAACCCCCCTTTTTGTATTTTTTATTCCTTATTTCGACACAATTTATACCTAATCCCGATTACTATTAAGTTTTAGTCTGTGTTTTTTCCCCCACATCTTGCCCGAAAAGCTATGAGTATTAGTGGCTTTAGGTATTGTATGTACTAGCTCTGTCTATAAATCCAACATTATGTTTGTAAATCAACTGTATGTACTTTTCCTGAATAAAATGTATTTATTATTTATTTTGTAATCAGTAAGTATTAAAACAAGGCACCAAGCTGGGAAGGCTATGTAGCACCATTGTGTGTAACAATAAACCAATTTTTTTTTAACAAATAATGCACCTGTATGGTAAAACAAATCCTGTCAGCTGTAAAAATATTGATGCAGTTATTTAAATGAAAAATATAATGAAAGAAATATTATTGGTTTATTTTTATCCTATCTTTTTGTACTGTACAGTATATCCAAGGAAGTGAAAAATTGAGACATAATGCACTATTTAATGAATGATTAGCATGGATTAGTAGTTCAAAAGAAATATGACTATTACATATCAACATGAGATCTTAATGATCCATGGTCAACATGATTTAATAAGGATAATACAGTACTGAATTTGTAATAATACAAACTATAATTTAAAATCTTTATTACTGATTTTTTTTTTAAGAAGATTAGGTATACACAGCAATGTACTACTACCTTATTCTATATGGAATATTACACAGTGTAGATAAAAAACTAGCTATAAGTTTATCTAATACTCCCATCTCACAGGATGGTTAGACATACTGTACATGGAATCAATTTAGAAAATACCAGCCTCAATACAAAAAACAAATCAACTCTGACTAAACAACTCTAAGCAATTTTCACAAGAGGTAAGCACTGAATCATGGAAACATTATATTATAATTACTCTTACCAGTTTCTACAAGACTCCTCTCAAACAATGTATTTTTAAACATGTTTAGGTATACACAGCAATGTGCTGCTTCCCTATTCTGTATAAAGGACCACACAGTGTAGATCAAAAACCAGCTAAAGGCTCATCCAACATCCTCACCTCACAGGATGGCCAGTCATACATGGAAATAGGAGAGAACAAAATATTTAATGTTGATCTATTAGCCCCCACTGGCAAAATCTGGGTGCAGCACAAGAATATCTTCCAATATTCCTGAGTGTATGAAGTAATTACA
This sequence comes from Procambarus clarkii, assembly GCF_040958095.1. Classification (NCBI taxonomy): domain Eukaryota; kingdom Metazoa; phylum Arthropoda; class Malacostraca; order Decapoda; family Cambaridae; genus Procambarus; species Procambarus clarkii. Next base: position 9,522,307 of record NC_091167.1, read on the forward strand.
GAGCTCAAAATACCTCATACCATTTGGTATGAAGTCACTGATAACAGGACAATCACAGATATAGTGTTGGAGAGTATGTTCTCTCAAGTAGGACTGAAAACAGATGTTTTTTTTCCACCAAGAGGGCTATAAACCCATGGAACCGCCTACCCGCTGAAGCCGTAAATGCCAAATTCCAGTTAAAAAATATCATTAAGACAATTGGCGGGCCCTTTAACAAGCCGCCGGCTTTCTGTCCTCTTCGAGGCCACTAGATAGTTAGTGGCTCTTGGGTAAATTCAGTAAATATATACAATAATTGTCAGCGCATCTTCCGAGCAACAAGGACAGCTACACAGTATCTCTTAGAATTACGTAGATAAACAACAAATGTTACATATTTGTTTACTACAATGTCAGTGCTGGCTGTAGAAGTTAAAAAAACATTGTTTTACTTCGAAATATACTAATTTTATAAGAAAATTAGACGTAAATAGGAGGCAATAGAGCTGCGATAAGCCAGCGCTAAATCTTCATTATGAAGAATGTTGCTGCTCTCTGATTGGCCAAACGAAACACAGTAGTGACCTCTATCGGCACGCAGGTGAACCAACAAATTTCTTCCTAAGTGGACCTTATTGAATCGCACCTAAGCATCTTCTTAGGGCGCACTTAGGAACCTTCGTAGCAAACCCACTTACGAAGAAATACACAGAGCTTCCTGAATCTAGGTCCTGGACTTAGATTCACGAACCTCCATGTATTTCTTCATAAGTAGGTATGCTACGAAGGTTCCTAAGTATGCCCTAAGAAGATGCTTAGGTGCGATTCACGTAGGTCCACTTAGGAAGATATTTGGGTTCTGAGTCTGGTTCACCTGCGTGCCGATAGAGGTCACTACTGTGTTTCGTTTGGCCAATCAGAAAGCAGGCAACATTCTTCATATTGAAGATTCAGCGCTGGCTTATCGGAGCTCCACTGCCTCCGTCGAATTTTCTTATAAAATTCGAAGTAAATCTTAAACTTTTCTTATATATTTCGAAGTAAAACTATGTTTTTCAATTTCTACAGGCAGCACCGACATTGTAGTAAACAAATATGTTAAATTTGTTGTTTACCTACGTAATTCTAAGAGATACTGTGTAGCTGTCCTTGTTGCTCGGAAGATGCGCTGACAATTATTGTATATAATTTACTGAATTTACCCAAGGGCCACTAACTCTCTAGTGGCCTCGACGAGGACAGAAAGCTGGCGGCTTGTTGAAGGGCCCGCCAATTGTCTTAATGATATTGTTTTACGTGGAATTTGGCATTTACGGCTTCAGCGGGTAGGCGGTTCCATGGGTTTATAACCCTCTCGGTGGAAAAAAATATGTTTTCAGTCCTACTTGAAAGAACATGCTCTCCAATACTATGTCTGTGATGGCCCTGTTATCAGTGACTTCATGCCAAATGGTATGAGGTACTTTGAGCTCTGTAATTACTTCATACACTCAGGAATATTGGAAGATATTCTTGTGCTGCACCCAGATTTTGCCAGTGGAGGCTATTAGATTAGCCTTAAATATTTTGTTCTCTCCTGATTCCATGCATGACTGGCCGTCCTGTGAGGAGAGGATGTTGGATGAGCTTGTAGCTGGTTTTTTATCAACACTGTGTGGTCCTTCATACAGAATAGGGAAGCAACACATTGCTGTGTATACCTAATCTTCTGAATAAAAAAAATCAGTATTAAAGATTTTAAATTATAGTTTGTATTATTACAAATACCGTATTATCCTTATTAAATCATCTTAACTATGGATCATTAAGATCTCATGTTGATATGTAATAGTCATATTTCTTTTGAACTGCTAATCCATGCTAATCATTTTTTAATCATTCATTAAATTGTGCATTATGTCTCAATTTTTCACTTCCTGGGATATACTGTACAGTACAAAAAGATAGGATAAAAATAAACCAGTAATATTTCTTTCATTATATTTTTTATTTAAATAACTGCATCAATAATTGTACAGCTGACAGGATTTGTTTTACCATACAGGTGCATTATTTGTGAAAAAAAAAAAATGGTTTATTGTTACACACAATGGTGCTACATAGCCTTCCCAGCTTGGTGCCTTCTTTTAATACTTACTGATTAAAAAATACATAATAAATACATTTTATTCAGGAAAAGTACATAGAGTTGATTCACAAACATAATGTTGGATTTATAGACAGAGGTAGTACATACAATACCTAAAGCCACTAATACTCATAGCATTTCGGGCAAGATGTGGGGGAAAAAACACTTAGACTAAAACTTAATAGTAATTGGGATTAGGTATAAATTGTGTTGAAAGAAGGAATAAAAAATACAAAAAGGGGGGTTAACATAGCATAAATCAGCAATTGTACACGTTGGTGAACAGCGTTGTTTAAAAAATAGTAAGACATGGGTTGACATTTAGGAGGTAAGTTAGGTTACATGGAGTTAATTAGGCAGTACTTGGTTTTACTCTTAAACTGGTTGAGAGAGGTACAGCCTTTGACATGATTCGGGAGGTCATTCCACATTCTGGGTCCCTTGATTTGTAGAGCACCTCTAGTTTGGTTACACACAGCCAAATTGAGTAACAGGAAGAGGTCTTGGACACAAATTTGTTCCATGCTAAATGTAGAGGAATCAGCTGAGTATTCCTCAAATAAAATAAGTTGCCTCAGCTTATAAGGTAAATAAAATAAGCATTTCTCAAATAAGTAGCTGCCTCACCTCACTGCCTTACTGCTACATAGCCTACCCGGCATGGTGCCTTCTTTTGATAATTACTTGTTCCACACCCAAGTTGAGTAACAGGAAGAGGTCTTGGACCCCTACTTCCCTCTCTCTTTTTTAATAGTCCATTCAGTCATAATTATAGCTTTAAGTATTCAATGAATAAAGTTTTTGACATTTTTACCCTTCTCCTTACCTAACATCATTTGTGCAGCATATTTTTATTTTATGTCTCACCCCAGCTTTAATTTCAAAATAAAACCAGACTAAATAAATTAGAAATTGGTATGTATTGCTAAGGTACACCCTTACTACTAGGTGAACAGAGTCATTAGGTGATGATCCCATCAGGCAGGGCTCATCACCTTCTCTCATATTTCATGTTCACCAGTGTTTATTTACTTAATAACTACTGGTATAATATCCTGCTATTATAAAACTAATTCAATATCATAAAAGACATATTTACCTCAAGTTTCAAGCAGAGAATGCATATATAACTAACACGAAGGACTCCTCTTCACGAGATTCACCAGCTATATACCTGAATAAACATTTATTTATTTTTATTTATAATCTTTTGTTTACGTTCCAAAATCTTAAAATCGATCCCAGTGTTATGTAGTATAGTAAAATTGACTTATATTCAGTTTACGTAAAGCTACGAGTGGTCGACAATACACTTAGATGACGGACCAAACTTACGAAGGTTTTTCTTCTTAGTGTAGCTACCTGAATACCGATGTAGCCGCCACGAAGGCGCTAAGAAGGAAAACATTCGTAGCTAAGAAGAAAAACATTTGTAGCTAAGAAGAAAAACAATCGTAAGTACCTTCATGAATCTGGCCCCATAATCCCCTGGTGTTCCTGAGTAAGATGAAGCATGTGAATCAGAGATTAACCAGGTGATTCCTGTTACTTCAAGAGTGTAACCTGATCCTGAGACACATTAGAGGGCGGAGTAATGTTGAGTTGACGCTTTGTCACGAGCCAAGCCACTGAGAACAACTCTCAAAAGTAAGGGGAGGGGGAGTGTTAAGAACCCCAGGTAGCCTAGTGAAGTGAGTCTACCAGGTGAGAGTTATTTTGCATAACTGACCAGAGATTAAGAAGTTAGGGAAGGCAGTTTATTTAATAAACGTCAGTGAGTGACTTAAAATAATACAAGCAGAGGATGAGAATCTTATAAAAGTTAGATGGAATGAGATGTTGACATTTTTTGATGTGATGTGACGCCGACGGAGGTCGTAACGAGTCACTTGAGTTACAACAGTCGTCAGAAATGGACGTTATGTTGTTGACTTCCTGGGAAGAAGAGTATAATCCCCAGTTTAGTGAGTCAAGGCTACTTGTTATCAAGTGTGAGGAAGCTGTAAGGGACATTGTAAATCGTTTCACAGTGAGTGTGAAGATATTAGAGGCGACCTGAAGCCGAGAGTGTGGTCGCTCCTGTGTAGACTCTAATATGTGTATTCCTTTGTACTCACCTAGTTGTACTTACCTATTTGTGCTTGCGGGGGTTGAGCTTTGGCTCTTTGGTGCCGCCTCTCAACTGTCAATCAACTGGAGTACAGATTCCTAAGCCTACTGGGCTCTATCATATCTACATTTGAAACTGTGTATGGAGTCAGCCTCCACCACATCACTGCCTAATGCATTCCATCCGTTAACTACTCTGACACTGAAAAAGTTCCTTCTAACGTCTCTGTGGCTCATGTGGGTACTCAGTTTCCACCTGTGTCCCCTTGTTCACGTCCCACCAGTGTTGAATAGTTTATCCTTGTTTACCCGGTCAATTCCTCAGAGGATTTTGTAGGTTGTGATCATGTTTCCCCTTACTCTTCTGTCTTCCAGTGTCGTAAGGTGCATTTCCCGCAGCCTTTCCTCGTAACTCATGCCTCTTAGTTCACGGACTAGTCTAGTGGCATACCTTTGGACTTTTTCCAGTTTCGTCTTGTGCTTGACAAGGTACGGGCTCCATGCTGGGGCCGCATACTCCAGGATTGGTCTTACATATGTGGTGTACAAGATTCTGAAAGATTCCTTTCACAGGTTCCTGAACGCTGTTCTGATGTTAGCCAGCCTCGTATATGCCGCAGACGTTATTCTTTTTATGTGGGCTTCAGGAGACAGGTTTGGTGTGATATCAACTCCTAGATCTTTCTCTCTGTCCGTTTCATTAAGTACTTCATCTCCTATTCTGTATCCTGTGTCTGGCCTCCTGTTTCCACTGCCTAGTTTCATTACTTTGCATTTACTCGGGTTGAACTTCAACAGCCATTTGTTGGACCATTCACTCAGTCTGTCTAGGTCATCTTGTAGCCTCCTACTATCGTCCTCAGTTTCAATCCTCTTCATAATTTTTGCATCATCGGCAAACATTGAGAGAAACGATTCTATACCCTCTGGGAGATCATTTACATATATCAGGAACAGTATAGGTCCAAGGACTGACCCCTGCGGGACTCCACTCGTAACGTCTCGCCAATCTGAGACCTCACCCCTCACACTGACTCGTTGTCTCCTGTTGCTTAGGTACTCCTGTATCCAACGGAGTACCTTCCCTTTCATTCCAGCCTGCATCTCCAGCTTTTTCAATAGTCTCTTGTGTGGCACTGTATCAAAGGCTTTCTGACAATCCAAAAATATGCAGTCTGCCCACCTTTCTCTTTCTTGCCTTATTTTTGTTGCCTGGTCGTAGAATTCAAGTAACCTTGTGAGGCAGGACCTGCCATCCCTGAATCCATGTTGATGCTGTGTTACAAAGTTCTTTCGCTCCAGGTGCTCCACTAGCTTTCTTCGCACAATCATCTCAATCAGCTTGCATGGTATGCAAGTTAGGGACACTAGCCTGTAATTCAGTGCCTCCTGTCGATCCCCTTTCTTGTATATCGGGACTACGTTAGCTGTTTTCCAAATTTCTGGCAGTTCCCCTGTTGCCAGAGATTTGTTATACACTATGGAGAGTGGTAGGCACAGTTCTTCTGCTCCTTCCTTTAGTATCCAAGGGGAGATTCCATCTGGGCCTATAGCCTTTGTCACATCCAACTCTAGTAAACACTTCCTTACTTCCCTGCTGGTAATCTCAAACTCTTCCAGTGGTTCCTGGTTAGCTATTCCCTCTCTTATCTCTGGGATTTCTCCTTGCTCTAAGGTGAAGACCTCTTGGAAATTTCTTATTCAGTTCCTCGCACACTTCCTTGTCGTTTGTAGTGAATCCTTCTGCCCCTATCCTTAATTTCATAACCTGTTCCTTTACTGTTGTTTTTCTCCTGATGTGGCTATGCAGCAATTAGGGCTGAGTCTTTGCCTTGCTTGCGATGTCATTTTCGTATTGTCTTTCTGCCTCTCTTCTCATCCTGACATATTCATTCCTGGCATTCTGGTATTTTTCTCTGCTCTCCAGTGTCCTATTATTCCTATAGTTTCTCCATGCCCTTTTACTTTGCTGCTTAGCTAGCCTACATCTCTGATTAAACCATGGGTTTCTCATCTTCATTTCACTGTTTTCTTTTGGGCTGGGACAAACTTGTTTGCTGCATCCTTGCACTTTTGCATGATGTAGTCCATCATATCTTGGGCCGTCTTTTCCCTGAGGTCTGTTTCCTATGCTATATCTGTTAGGAATTTTCTTATCTCCTCATAGTTTCCCTTTCAGTATGCTAACCTTTTGGTTTCGGTATCCCTCCTCGAGTTCAATAACCCTTCTTCAATCAGGTTCTCAAACACCAATACACTGTAGTCGCTCATTCCTACTGGGGCCTCAAAACCGATTTCTCTCATGTCAGAGTCGTTCAGGGTGAAAACCAGGTCGAGTCTCGCTGGTTCGTCATTTCCTCTCATCCTTGTGGGTTCTCTGACATGCTGGGTTAAGAAGTTTCTAGTCACCACCTCCAGTAGTTTGGCTCTCCACGCATCCTCGCCTCCATGCGGTTCCTTGTTCTTCCAATCAATCCTTCCGTGATTGAAGTCCCTCATGATGAGCAGGTGGGATCTATTTCTACAGGCAGCAGAGGCTGCCCTCTCAATTATAGTGTTAACTGCCATGTTGTTGTTTTCATACTCTTGCCTGGGTCTTCTGTCGTTTGGTGGAGGGTTATATATTACTGCTACTACTATCCTTGGTCCTCCCATTGTCATGGTGCCTGCTATGTAGTCTCTGAAACCCTCACAGCCTGGGATAGCCATCTCCTTAAAACTCCATTCCTTTCTCATGAGTAGGGCCACTCCACCTCCTTCCCTACCTTCCCTCTTTTTCCTTATTACTGTGTACTCCTGGGGAAACACGGCATTCGTTATGATTCCAGAGAGTTTTGTTTCAGTGAGTCCGATTACATCTGGGTTCACTTTTTGTGCTCTTTCCCTTAGTTCACTTGCCTTGCTTGTGATCCCATCTATGTTGGAGTACATTACCCTGAAACTGACTCTCTTCTGCTTCTCCTCTGGGGGGGATCTGTGGGGTCTGGGGTGAGCAGGAGCTGGGAGGATATGGTACAGGGAGACTGGTGGAGGAGGAAGGGCTTGGGGGGGGGGGAGGGTAGGGGGGTGAGAGGGGGGAGGGTTGAGGGGGGTGAGAGGGGGAGGGTTGGGGGGATGAGAGGGGGAGAGAGGAGGAGGTTTGGGGGGATGGGAGAGAAGGGGGGGTTTGGGGGGGGGCAGTAAAGGGGGGGAGGGCTTGCGGGAAAGGGAAGGCTGAGGTGGGTGAGGAAGAGGGGAGGGTTTTGGGGAGTGGTGATGAGGGGAAGGCTTAGGTGGGGTGGGGGAGAGTGCGGGGCTTAGGGGGCCGGGTGAGAATGGAGGGCTTGTGGGTGGGAGAGACGGGAGGGCATGTGGGAGAAGGGAGGGCTTGGGTTATGGGGGAGAAGGAAGGTCCTGGTGGGAGGAGGGGTGGGTGGGGGAGGGTGCCTTAGGTAGGTACTTAGTGGGGGGCTGACAGGGGTTGGGGCAGGTAGGATGTCTGTTGGTAGAATGTGGGGGTGGTGCCGCACTCCCTGTGGCTAGTGCACTATTTGAGGAGGGTTCCCCACTCCCCTCTGGGATTGTAGGGATCGGGGTTGTGGCTCCCTGATTCCTTTCTCTCTCCCTGCACTCCTTCCTTACGTCTGCTGCCTGCTTTCTCTCTTTCCTTGTCATATCCCTCTGCAGGAATACTTTTTTGAACTTCTCTACATTTGCTAGACAGCACTTCCTTCCTAACAGTTCCTCTTTCCTGATTTCGCTCATGAATACCACCTTTATCATTCGGTCTCTGTCCTTGTTGTACTTTCCAAGCCTGAAAACCTTTTCAACATTTTGTTCAGTTCCCTCCATCCTTACCTCTTTAAGGATCTCTTTAACTATGTTTTTGTCCTTGTCTCTCCGCTCCTATGGTCTGGTCCCTGTTTGCTCTTTAATGCTTGCTACTACTACTGCTCTTTTTCTCTCTATCTAGTGCATCTAGCTGCTTCCTGAGAGGAGGCCACTTCCATGGCAACTTCTTTAACTGCAGACCTAGCTTCAGGGCTCATTTTAAGCATTTCAACAAATGAGAGCTGAGGTGTGGAAGTCCCCTCCACAGTAGCATTCCTGTCTCCCTGAGGCAAGGTTTGTGTCTGGTATTGTGGAGAAGTCTCCTTCAGGCATCTTATCTCCTCCTTTGGTGCCCTTAGCTCATCCTGCAGGTTGGCAACTGTCTCCCTCATTACCCTCAGTCCTTCACTGAATTCATCCCACATTTGCTGGAATACTCCCTTCATCCAGGCTTCCTGTTCCACCCTTTCCTCTGAATTTGTTCCAGCCGCGATTGTCATCCTGCGTTTGTCACCCCGAGTTCGTGTCCCTTCCATGTTTTCTCTATGAGAGAGAGAGAGAGAGAGAGAGAGAGAGAGAGAGAGAGAGAGAGAGAGAGAGAGAGAGAGAGAGAGAGAGAGAGAGAGAGAGAGAGAGAGAGAGAGAGAGAGAGAGAGAGAGAGAGAGAGAGAGAGAGAGAGAGAGAGAGAGAGAGAGAGAGAGAGAGAGAGAGAGGAGAGAGAGAGGGAGAGAGAGAGAGAGAGAGGGAGAGAGAGAGGGAGGGAGAGAGAGAGAGAGAGAGAGAGAGAGAGAGAGAGAGAGAGAGAGAGAGAGAGAGAGAGAGAGAGAGAGAGAGAGAGGGAGGGAGAGAGAGAGAGAGAGAGAGAGAGAGAGAGAGAGAGAGAGAGAGAGAGAGAGAGAGAGAGAGAGAGAGAGAGAGAGAGAGAGAGGGAGGGAGGGAGGGAGAGAGAGAGAGAGAGAGAGAGAGGGAGAGAGAGAGAGAGAGAGAGAGAGAGAGAGAGAGAGAGAGAGAGAGAGAGAGAGAGAGAGAGAGAGAGAGAGAGAGAGAGAGAGAGAGGGAGGGAGGGAGGGAGAGAGAGGGAGGGAGGGAGAGAGAGAGAGAGAGAGAGAGAGAGAGAGAGAGAGAGAGAGAGAGAGAGAGAGAGAGAGAGAGAGAGAGAGAGAGAGAGAGAGAGAGAGAGAGAGAGAGAGAGGGAGGGAGGGAGAGAGAGAGAGGGAGGGAGAGAGAGAGAGAGAGGGAGGGAGAGAGAGGGAGGGAGGGAGAGAGAGAGAGAGAGAGAGAGAGAGAGAGAGAGAGAGAGAGAGAGAGAGAGAGAGAGAGAGAGAGAGAGAGAGAGAGAGAGAGAGAGAGAGAGAGAGAGAGAGAGAGAATATATATATTGACAATATATATTGTGACGGTAACGCGTTGGTGTTCGGCTGTTTCAAAAGCTAGGGGTATGGCCTCGTCACATATAGAAACAAAAAAGAGAAAATCTGGAACTTCGTCTGTGGTAAGGTAATGGGAAGACACACAAAACACAAGTAAATTTAACAATGAGATTTTTAATTACGTTAGAAAAGCAAAACATGAATAAAATGGACATACAAATTGGAATATAAAATCAATCAATCAAAATAATAAGAATAATCAAATGGCAAAATGAAAAGTTTCGTTAAGACAAGTGAGTAATAACAAGTGAACAATATACAATGCAAATATGGGTGCAGGAATATTGGCTTTAAGCTGCCAATATTCGTCTCTTAGTACACGTAAGCCAGAGCTTAGTCTACCAACGAGACATGTTAACTTGTTGAAAGCACTGGATATTCTGAGGTCTGCAGGTCGAGATGGCCCCAGACATCAGGTAGTGTGGCGGTGGAGGAACAGGCGCGACTGACCACCAGCCAATCAGCCGAGGCTATATGAGCCACTTCCAAGTGGCTCAAATAGCCTCGGCTATCACTTCCTTTTGACGGCCGTGATGGTCAAGTGGATTAAGGCGCCCTGTAGTTACCAGTTGCGTTGCTTCTGGGAGTATGGGTTCGAGTCACTTTTGGGGTGTGAGTTTTCATTCGCATTTAGTCCTGGGGACCATTCAGGCTTGTTCGCATTTGTGTTCCTCACGTGTGCCCCAAAGAATGAGGTGATTTGGTGAAATGCTATGCCCAAGATTACCATCCGAGTTGCCGTCGGGGAAGTGGCTCAAATAGCCTCGGCTATCACTTCCTTTTGATGGCCGTGATGGTCAAGTGGATTAAGGCGCCCTGTAGTTACCAGTTGCGTTGCTTCTTTGAGTATGGGTTCGAGTCACTTCTGGGGTGTGAGTTTTCATTCGCATATAGTCCTGGGGACCATTCAGGCTTGTTCGCATTTGTGTTCCTCACGTGTGCCCCAAAGAATGAGGTGATTTGGTGAAATGCTATGCCCAAGATTACCATCCGAGTTGCCGTCGGGGAAATGGCTCAAATAGCCTCGGCTATCACTTCCTTTTGACGGCCGTGATGGTCAAGTGGATTAAGGCGCCCTGTAGTTACCAGTTGCGTTGCTTCTGGGAGTATGGGTTCGAGTCACTTCTGGGGTGTGAGTTTTCATTCATATATATATATATATATATATATATATATATATATATATATATATATATATATATATATATATATATATATATATATATATATATATATATATATATATATATATATGTTTCATTGAATATGACCGCATATTCTGTATTTATTATTTTCTGGTTTAGGGCTTCTATCCCTCTAACTATTTTCTTAGCATCAGGGCTTAATTGAAATAGGAGTTCTCCAAAACTCATTTTCGTACTTTTAAGGTGAAGAAAAGAAGTGATTTACTATAGAGTGTATTACACTTATTTGTATAATTTGCACGACGTTTCGAACCTCCATGGTTCATTCTCAAGTGAACAGATCTTACAATACTAGTTGATTTTATACCCGCATTAGGTCAGGTGATAATACAATGAAGGTGAAAACATGGGGGGATACATAAGGGATAAACATAGGGGCTGCAGAAGGCTTATTGGCCCATACGAGGCATCTCCTATCTAAACACAAAGATTAATCCAGTGTAATTGGCCTGTTATGTTGGACATTGTCTTCTGTGTTGGCATCGATATGTTCTTGTCTTGTCCTTACTCTCATGGTGGGTAGAGTAAATAGTTCCGTGATTTGAGTGTTCATGGTAGGTCGCTCTATTCTTATGTGAATTGCCTCAAGAATTTGTAATCTTCTTGAATCTTGGGTTTTGTCTATTATGCAAGTATTCTTGTTCAACATTTCTCTTGTTAGAGTAATGTCATGGGCTTGTCTCATGTGATTCCTAGGGGCACCAGATTGAAGATGGCATGTCAAACGCCTCGTCAGCTTGGTCGACGTCATACCTATGTACTTACATTGAAGGTTACATCCTTCGTGGGGGCAAGTGTACATGTATACAACGCTTGACTGCTGTAGAGGGTTCTCCGTCGGCTTCGGGCTGTTTTTGATAAGGAGTTCGGAAGTCTTCTTGGTTTTGTAGAATATTATCAGGTTTATGTTTTGGTTAGGAGTAGTGCTTTTTACTCCTTTACGGATTATTTCTTTCATTATTCTTTCCTCTTTTATATGTTCACTGTGCATGGTTGATTTGTAATATAATTTTATTGGGGGTGTTGTGGTTTCTGTTCTAGGTTCTGAATTATACCAACGGTCCAAGTGTCTTCTTATAGCAGCGTTTATTTCCGCGTTGCTATATCCGTTGTTCACCAATACCTGAGTTACTCTTTCAAACTCTCTACTCACGTTGCTCCATTCAGAGCAGTGGGTAAGCGCTCGACGAATACAAGCATTGAGAACACTGGCTTTGTATCTTTGGGGACACTCACTTCTACCGTTCAGGCATAATCCTATGTTGGTGGGCTTGGTATATACGTTGGTGCTTAAAGAGGTTCCTGTTTTTGTTATTAGTACATCCAAGAATGGCAGACTGTTATTTTCACTATTTTCATGTGTAAATCGGAGTACTGACTCTCTCTCTAGGTGTCTTTTTAGGTCAATTAGTTCATCTGAGTCTTTTACTATTACGAATATGTCATCTACATAACGGCAGTATACAGTTGGTTTCTGTCTGCTACTGAAGACCCTATCTTCGATGGTTCCCATATAAAAATTAGCAAATAAAACTCCTAAGGGGGAGCCCATTGCTACTCCGTCTATTTGTAAATACATGTCTCCTTGTGGACTGATGAAAGGGGCTTCCTTTGTACATGCTTCGAGAAGACTTTTCAAGTGTGGCTCAGGTATGTCTAATTTGGGGGTGCTCTCGTCTCTGTATACTCTGTCCAGTATCATTCCTATGGTTGTGTCGACTGGGACGTTGGTAAAAAGGGATTCAACGTCCAGGGAAGCGATGATTCCATCGGGCTGGGTAGATTTGATCAATTCTAGGAAATCTGCTGATGATTGTAGACTAAACTTACTTGGAGTGTATGGAGTTAGGAGTTCATTGAGTTTCTTTGCCAGGTGATAAGTTGGGGTTGGTATTTGGCTGATTATAGGGCGTAGTGGGTTACCTGGTTTATGCGTCTTAACATTGCCGTAGGCATATCCTAAGCCATAGTCGCCTTGAAGTTTATTGAAATGCACACTACCTTTCTTTGCGTTGATTGCTGTAATTGTTTTGTTTACTTTCCGCTTAAGGTCTTCTACGGGGTTCCTCGTGATTCGTTGAAATTTGGAGTCGTCACTTAGGATGTCGCTAATTTTGTTCATGTATTCATGGGTAGGAATCAATACATATGCTGCTGTTTTGTCGGCTTTTCTTATTGTTACGTCTTTCAGATTTTTTAGTTGTTTCGCTGCTTCTTTGAGTCGTGGGGTTAAGATTGTAGATGAATATGTTCCTCGTTTTTTCCCTGCTTCTGCAAGTAGTTCAGCTTGAAGTGTGTCAGTGGTGATGACTTTTTTGTTGTCTTCTAGCTTATGGATATCGTCCAGAAGCATTTCGATTTCCAGGCGTTTTTTATGCATCTTTGGTTTAGATAAGAATTGACAATTTAGACCAAGATTTAAGAGGTCTCGTTGGTCCTGGGTAAGATCATAAGAAGTCAGGTTAAAGTAGCCATCTTTAGGACGAGGGATTTTTAGCTGTCCACCGTTTAGGGCTGTTAACTTACGGAGTGTCTTCGTTTCTACAAGAGTTTTATGTTGTTGTTTCAGGTTAAATAGTTCACTGTTAATGGTTTGCATGAGTTGGATAGGGATGTCGTACTGGGTCCATTTGTTTAACAGATGCTCCGCCTGCTCTATAAAGGTTTGGAGGGCTTCCTTCTTCTTGTTTAGTTGATGCCGAATGAGCTCTTGCCTATACCTATAGGTAAACTCTGTATTGCGGACTGCTGGGTCATGTGGGTTTATATTGGTGTATACTGGCAGCAGGTTTTCTTTAAAACATGTTTCATTGAATATGACCGCATATTCTGTATTTATTATTTTCTGGTTTAGGGCTTCTATCCCTCTAACTATTTTCTTAGCATCAGGGCTTAATTGAAATAGGAGTTCTCTAAAACTCATTTTCGTACTTTTAAGGTGAAGAAAAGAAGTGATTTACTATAGAGTGTATTACACTTATTTGTATAATTTGCACGACGTTTCGAACCTCCATGGTTCATTCTCAAGTGAACAGATCTTACAATACTAGTTGATTTTATACCCGCATTAGGTCAGGTGATAATACAATGAAGGTGAAAACATGGGGGGATACATAAGGGATAAACATAGGGGCTGCAGAAGGCTTATTGGCCCATACGAGGCATCTCCTATCTAAACACAAAGATTAATCCAGTGTAATTGGCCTGTTATGTTGGACATTGTCTTCTGTGTTGGCATCGATATGTTCTTGTCTTGTCCTTACTCTCATGGTGGGTAGAGTAAATAGTTCCGTGATTTGAGTGTTCATGGTAGGTCGCTCTATTCTTATGTGAATTGCCTCAAGAATTTGTAATCTTCTTGAATCTTGGGTTTTGTCTATTATGCAAGTATTCTTGTTCAACATTTCTCTTGTTAGAGTAATGTCATGGGCTTGTCTCATGTGATTCCTAGGGGCACCAGATTGAAGATGGCATGTCAAACGCCTCGTCAGCTTGGTCGACGTCATACCTATGTACTTACATTGAAGGTTACATCCTTCGTGGGGGCAAGTGTACATGTATACAACGCTTGACTGCTGTAGAGGGTTCTCCGTCGGCTTCGGGCTGTTTTTGATAAGGAGTTCGGAAGTCTTCTTGGTTTTGTAGAATATTATAAGGTTTATGTTTTGGTTAGGAGTACTGCTTTTTACTCCTTTACGGATTATTTCTTTCATTATTCTTTCCTCTTTTATATGTTCACTGTGCATGGTTGATTTGTAATATAATTTTATTGGGGGTGTTGTGGTTTCTGTTCTAGGTTCTGAATTATACCAACGGTCCAAGTGTCTTCTTATAGCAGCGTTTATTTCCGCGTTGCTATATCCGTTGTTCACCAATACCTGAGTTACTCTTTCAAACTCTCTACTCACGTTGCTCCATTCAGAGCAGTGGGTAAGCGCTCGACGAATACAAGCATTGAGAACACTGGCTTTGTATCTTTGGGGACACTCACTTCTACCGTTCAGGCATAATCCTATGTTGGTGGGCTTGGTATATACGTTGGTGCTTAAAGAGGTTCCTGTTTTTGTTATTAGTACATCCAAGAATGGCAGACTGTTATTTTCACTATTTTCATGTGTAAATCGGAGTACTGACTCTCTCTCTAGGTGTCTTTTTAGGTCAATTAGTTCATCTGAGTCTTTTACTATTACGAATATGTCATCTACATAACGGCAGTATACAGTTGGTTTCTGTCTGCTACTGAAGACCCTATCTTCGATGGTTCCCATATAAAAATTAGCAAATAAAACTCCTAAGGGGGAGCCCATTGCTACTCCGTCTATTTGTAAATACATGTCTCCTTGTGGACTGATGAAAGAGGCTTCCTTTGTACATGCTTCGAGAAGACTTTTCAAGTGTGGCTCAGGTATGTCTAATTTGGGGGTGCTCTCGTCTCTGTATACTCTGTCCAGTATCATTCCTATGGTTGTGTCGACTGGGACGTTGGTAAAAAGGGATTCAACGTCCAGGGAAGCGATGATTCCATCGGGCTGGGTAGATTTGATCAATTCTAGGAAATCTGCTGATGATTGTAGACTAAACTTACTTGGAGTGTATGGAGTTAGGAGTTCATTGAGTTTCTTTGCCAGGTGATAAGTTGGGGTTGATATTTGGCTGATTATAGGGCGTAGTGGGTTACCTGGTTTATGCGTCTTAACATTGCCGTAGGCATATCCTAAGCCATAGTCGCCTTGAAGTTTATTGAAATGCACACTACCTTTCTTTGCGTTGATTGCTGTAATTGTTTTGTTTACTTTCCGCTTAAGGTCTTCTACGGGGTTCCTCGTGATTCGTTGAAATTTGGAGTCGTCACTTAGGATGTCGCTAATTTTGTTCATGTATTCATGGGTAGGAATCAATACATATGCTGCTGTTTTGTCGGCTTTTCTTATTGTTACGTCTTTCAGATTTTTTAGTTGTTTCGCTGCTTCTTTGAGTCGTGGGGTTAAGATTGTAGATGAATATGTTCCTCGTTTTTTCCCTGCTTCTGCAAGTAGTTCAGCTTGAAGTGTGTCAGTGGTGATGACTTTTTTGTTGTCTTCTAGCTTATGGATATCGTCCAGAAGCATTTCGATTTCCAGGCGTTTTTGATGCATCTTTGGTTTAGATAAGAATTGACAAAAACAGGAACCTCTTTAAGCACCAACGTATATACCAAGCCCACCAACATAGGATTATGCCTGAACGGTAGAAGTGAGTGTCCCCAAAGATACAAAGCCAGTGTTCTCAATGCTTGTATTCGTCGAGCGCTTACCCACTGCTCTGAATGGAGCAACGTGAGTAGAGAGTTTGAAAGAGTAACTCAGGTATTGGTGAACAACGGATATAGCAACGCGGAAATAAACGCTGCTATAAGAAGACACTTGGACCGTTGGTATAATTCAGAACCTAGAACAGAAACCACAACACCCCCAATAAAATTATATTACAAATCAACCATGCACAGTGAACATATAAAAGAGGAAAGAATAATGAAAGAAATAATCCGTAAAGGAGTAAAAAGCACTACTCCTAACCAAAACATAAACCTGATAATATTCTACAAAACCAAGAAGACTTCCGAACTCCTTATCAAAAACAGCCCGAAGCCGACGGAGAACCCTCTACAGCAGTCAAGCGTTGTATACATGTACACTTGCCCCCACGAAGGATGTAACCTTCAATGTAAGTACATAGGTATGACGTCGACCAAGCTGACGAGGCGTTTGACATGCCATCTTCAATCTGGTGCCCCTAGGAATCACATGAGACAAGCCCATGACATTACTCTAACAAGAGAAATGTTGAACAAGAATACTTGCATAATAGACAAAACCCAAGATTCAAGAAGATTACAAATTCTTGAGGCAATTCACATAAGAATAGAGCGACCTACCATGAACACTCAAATCACGGAACTATTTACTCTACCCAACATGAGAGTAAGGACAAGACAAGAACATATCGATGCCAACACAGAAGACAATGTCCAACATAACAGGCCAATTACACTGGATTAATCTTTGTGTTTAGATAGGAGATGCCTCGTATGGGCCAATAAGCCTTCTGCAGCCCCTATGTTTATCCCTTATGTATCCCCCCATGTTTTCACCTTCATTGTATTATCACCTGACCTAATGCGGGTATAAAATCAACTAGTATTGTAAGATCTGTTCACTTGAGAATGAACCATGGAGGTTCGAAACGTCGTGCAAATTATACAAATAAGTGTAATACACTCTATAGTAAATCACTTCTTTTCTTCACCTTAAAAGTACGAAAATGAGTTTTGGAGAACTCCTATTTCAATTAAGCCCTGATGCTAAGAAAATAGTTAGAGGGATAGAAGCCCTAAACCAGAAAATAATAAATACAGAATATGCGGTCATATTCAATGAAACATGTTTTAAAGAAAACCTGCTGCCAGTATACACCAATATATATATATATATATATATATATATATATATATATATATATATATATATATATATATATATATATATATATATATATATATATATATATATATATATATATGTCGTACCTAGTAGCCAGAACGCACTTCTCAGCCTAATTTGCAAGGCCCAATTTGCCTAATAAGCCAAGTTTTCCTGAATTAATATATTTTCTCTAATTTTTTTCTTATGAAATGATAAAGCTATCTATTTCATTATGTTTGAGGTTAATTTTCTTTTATTGTAGTTAAAATTAACGTAGATATATGACCGAACCTAACCAACCCTACCTAACCTAACCTAACCTATCTTTATAGGTTAGGTTAGGTTAGGTAGCTGAAAAAGTCAGGTTTGGTTAGGTAGGTTAGGTAGTCGAAAAATAAATAATTCATGAAAACTTGGCTTATTAGGCAAATCGGGCCTTGCATAGTAGGCTGAGAAGTGCGTTCTGGCTACTAGGTACGACATATATATATATATATATATATATATATATATATATATATATATATATATATATATATATATATATATATATATATATATATATATATATATAGTTATGATTGAATAGTTAACTTATTTTATTCATCATATGCTTGAACATTGAGAGAATAATTGAGAGGATAACTTAATGTCGTCGCAAAAGAACTTGTAACATTCAGTACATGGGACATCGTAACGTCTTAGGGAGAGGACAGAGCACATATCACACAGGAGTCAACATCGTTGATTTGGTGAAGGAGTGAAGTAGCTGTCACAATTTAAGCACACTGTTATGCAGTGGCTTTCCATGATGAAGAAGAGAGGTGTGCACTGAACAATGCCTAACACCCGAGTGACCTCGTGGTTATGGTAAGAGCTGAACAACGCTTGTGTGTAGTACAACGCTTGTGTGTAGTACAACGCTTGTGTGTACTTCCCCTTTATCGGGGAAGCTGATAAAAATATCAAGTTGCAATCTCTCACCCTCGGTGAGAGCAACACCGGCACTTAGGTCACTTAGATACTGTGCACTTAGATATCTAGGTCACTTAGATACTGTGTATCACGTTCTGAGACCATTGTCACAGTCGACAGTATGTTGGGGTCACTAAGCTACTGTGTACCATGTTCTGAGACAATTGTCACGGTTGTCAGTTAGTGGAGGTCACTTAGATACTGTGCACCACGTTCTGAGTCCATTGTCACAGTCGACAGTATGTTCGGGTCACTTAGCTACTGTGTACCATGTTCTGAGGCTACTGCCACAATCGACAGTAATTAGAGGTCATTTAGCTACTGTGTTCCGTGTTTCTGAGGTCATTGGTCATCACAGTCGTCAGTAAGTGAGGAGCACATAGCTACACAGTAGCTAAGTGAATCCTACTTAATGCCATGGTGTACTGTTGTCCAGTTGCCAGTCAAGAACAAACCTGTTTAACTCTGCATTTCTGTAATGATGAATTTATCGCACAATTGCTTCAAAAATATGTTTTTAATTAGACACAGTTTAATATCTTTAACAATTATACAATCCAGTCTAAAGACCTTATGGCAGGTAAGCGGGGGACGAAGGACAGGGTGAGAATGTAGGAAAACTTGAGCAGGTATCGGGATGTAAGGTAGAGAGGGGGAAGGTGCAGGTGAGTGGCCCAACCACTCTGGGTTTGGTGGTGGGAAAAGTGACACTGTGGGATGTGTGTAGGATGATGGGTGATGTGGTATGTGGTGACTTACTTGATGCTCGCTCTTTTTTGTGATGGTGGTGAGGCTTGGCTGATGTTCTGGTGGTGTTGTGTCACCGAGGTGTCAGGGATTGTCAGGTACATGGCTCGCCGCATTATCCCTGGAGATCAGTGCATTGGTGTTCTTATTTATGTGTTTCATTCCATGATGTGAACTTAGGTATTGAAAAATTAGGACTGAGGACCTACCAAAAACGTTATGTGTGCTAGATGCTTTCTTTACATGAATGAAAGATCTCTTGTATATGTAAATAAATAAACTCAGGATATTGTGAGTATTAAAGTTACCCATTAAACACGTATAGAAAACCATGACCATCAATGACTATGAGAGTGTGAGAGAAACAGAAAATATATAATTGTTATTACTTTTTATATACAACTTTACCAAAATTATAGATATTCTGATAATACATTTTATTTATTATATAAAATAAAATAAAACTTTTGCAAGAAAGGTTAATGTTAGTTTAAGTGTTTAAAAAGTTTGTATAAAAATATCAGGTGTTTTATTAAATACTAATTTTATTCTTTGTATAAACATCTTGTGACTATAATTTATTGCCTAATGTATCTGGTTTAAAATTTTGAGTGTATAGAACACAAAATAAAATATTAATGACAGTTGTCAGTAATTTAATGTCATATAGCTAATGTGCAGCACGTTGTGAGGCCAGTGGTCGTCACGGTTATTGATAAGTGCCGGATCACTTAGCTACTGTGCACAACGTTCAGAAACCATTGTCACAGTCGACAGTATGTTGAGGTCACTTAGCTACTTTGTACCATGTTCTGAGGTCAGTGCCACAATCTACAGTAAGTGGAGGTCACTTCGTAACGTATCGGTAAATGAATAAAATGAAATGAAATATAAGGTGTGAGGGAGGTAGAGATAGGGAAAGATAGAAAGCAGAAGATGAAAGGTAGCTACAACCATCCATTCAAATTCAGTACATACATATATGAGACAAGGAATGGAACTTGTCTGTACTTTAAGCTGTTATCAAATGTTAGCAAGTATCAACTGGAATCATGTACTTGTAAATTAAAATATTAAAACCAGTACTCTCAGCGGGCTCTCTACTCTCGCCTCAATTGACAAAGATCTAGGGAACAAAATTAAATTCAATATAAATCAACAAGTTAATAAAATATATTTTTAGTACTAGCTGTACCTGGCCACGCGTTGCTGTGGCTCAGCAACGCGTGTGCGTTGCTGAGCCACAGCAACCTTCCCCCGTCCCCTCGTCCTCCCCACCATCCCCAACTCCCTCTTCCCCTCGTCCTCCCCACCATCCCCAACTCCCTCTTCCCCTCGTCCTTCCCACACAAAATATCAACATATCTAAACCATGGAATGATTCCAGGAGTAATTTTTGAAACAAATTTCTTTTCGAAGAATTCCATGTAAAAGATTGAAAGCAATGACGATAAAGGATTCTCCATTGCAATTCCAAAAGTTTGTAAATATTATTAAAGGTAAATTTACATTCTTTAATGCACAACGTAACAAGATTGACAATAATATCAGCAGAAAGAGGTAAAACCTGATTCATTAGTTCACGAGCAATATAATCAAGAATATCATCAACCGGTACCTTTGTAAACAAGGAACAAACGTCAAAACTGATTAACTTTACATCAGGAGTGACAGGAACACTGTACATATTGTTAACTAATTCAAGAGAATTGGTCAAATGAGAAGAGGAAATAGTTCCTAACAATAGGGACAAGATTTTGGTAAGCCATTTGGAAAGCTTGTCAGAAATGGATCCCACAGAACTGATAATAGGCCTCATGGGATTGTTAGGTTTATGCGTCTTGACAAGTCCATAGAGATATGGCAATGAAGGTAATGAGGTAGTAAATTGATTAAGAAGATCTTTACGTTTACTTAACAACTTCCTCAAGCTGCTGTTGAAGAACTTGATGATGTCCTCAAGAAGATTTTTCCTGAGTTTCCTGAGTCTTCTCAAATTTGTTTCAAAATTTATTCCTGGAATCATTCCATGATTTAGATATGTTGTGTATATGGCCTACAGATGCAAACACAGACGAATTTGTAGCCAAATTTAATGATCAAGTCACCTCTACAAAATTTACTATGGAGGCTGAAATTGGTAACTGTTTGCCATTCCGAGATGTACTTATTCATAGGGAAGATTTCTCACTAAAGTTTAGTGTTTACTGAAAACCTACGAATAATTTATCTTATGTTCATTATTTTTCAGGGCGTAGATTCAATGTGTAAAAATAATTTTTTTCTTCAATGTATCTAAGAGCTCTTCTGGTTGTGAGTCCAGAATTCTTAGATGAAGAGTTTAAGAAAATTGATTCTATTGGTCTCAAGCTTTGTTACCCACTGAGTTTTTTGGAAGTTTGCCGTAGCAAAGCACGTCGTACATATTATAATAATATATGCAGTGAAAGAATTCGCCCAAAGAATGTGTTATGTTTATCATATTTCTCTGGGTTTGAGAATATGGTCAAGGCCTTGAACCTTTTTGATATACATGAATTGTTTAGATATGAAAATACTGTTCGTAAGCTATTAGTTAGGAACAGCCCTCGTAGTGATAATTGCGTCATTTATAAAATACCTTGTAAAGACTGTAATAAGTTCCATGTTGGGAAAGCATCTAAAGATTTGAAATGTAGAATTTCGCAACATAAATACTCTGTAAGACATAGCCAATGGTGTAGTGCTTTGCTTGTTCATCTGTCAGAAGATGCTCACCAAATTGATTGGGAGATGGCTTTTTCAATAGCGAATTGTAAAAGCACTTATAACAGGAACATAATTGAATCTGCTTTGATACAGATTACAAAAGAAAGTAATTTGAACATTAGCAGTGGTTTATATAACTTAAATCAATTTTTGATAGATCAATTAAAGGGCGATTTGAATTGGATCATTGATACACATTTGTCTAACTAATTCATTGTAAATATTTATTATCCTATATTATTCAAATCAAATCAAATCAAATCATATGTTTATTTAGGTAAGGTACATACATACAAGAGATTTTACAAAGAGTGATGGATTTTTAGATAGGGCTAGTACATACAATGCCTAAAGCCACTATTACGCAAAGTGTTTCGGGCATGAAAAACTTAAATGACTAAAGCTCAATACTAATTGAGCATAAAGAATAAAATGAAAACATGGAATGAAAACATAGCTGAAAAAGCAGCACAAATACAATTCTGTCGACAAATAGCGCTCCTTAAAAAAAACAGACATTGGTTGACAATAGAGGGGTAAGGTAGGTTACAGGGAATTTATTAGGTATAGCTTCGTTTTTATCTTAAACTGGTTGAGAGAGGTACAGTCTTAACATGGTTGGGAAGGTCATTCCACAATCTGGGTCCCTTGATTTGTAGAGCATTTCTAGTTTGATTAAGTCGTACTCTAGGAATATCAAAACTGTATTTATTTCTGGTGTGGTGCTCATGGGTTCTGTTACAACCTTCAATGAAGCTTTTGAGGTCAGGATTGGCATTACAGTTTAGCGTTTTATATATGTATAATACACATGAGAGAATGTGCAGTGACTTAATATCTAACATATTCAGAGATTTGAGTAGGGGTACCGAGTGATGTCTGGGGCCAGAGTTGGATATTGTCCTAATAGCAGCTTTGTGTTGAGTAATTAGAGGACGTAAATGATTTTGGGTAGTAGAACCCCAAGCACAAATACCATAGTTGAGATATGGATAGATGAGGGAGTAATAGAGAGTCACCAGGGCAGGGCGGGGTACATAATATCTGATCTTAGAAAGAATGCCAACAGTTTTTGAAACTTATTTTGATATATTTTGAATGTGTCCCTGGAAATTCAGCTTGTGGTCAATGAGAATGCCAAGAAATTTGCCACCTAATTTGTTACAAATTTGGGTATTGTTTTATTTTGAGATTTATTTGATTAGAGGATTTATTGCCAAACAGAATATAGAAAGTTTTGTCAATGTTAAGGGTGAGTTTGTTGGCAGTTAGCCAAAGATGGACTTTATTTAGCTCAGTATTTATTGTGGCATTTAGAGCAAGGGGGTCAGGACTGGAGTAAATGAAGGTTGTGTCGTCAGCAAACAGAATTGGTTTGAGGTGATGGGAGGCATTTGGAAGGTCATTAATGTAGATGAGAAAGAGGAGAGGGCCAAGTATGCTGCCCTGAGGAACACCAATGTTGATGGGTAGTGTGGGAGAAATTGAATTATTCACAGAAACATACTGGAGCCTGTCAGTAAGGTAGGATTTGAGGTATTGCAGGGAGTGTCCTCTGACTCCATAATGATGTAATTTAAGAAGAAGGTTTTGGTGGTTGACAGTGTCAAAAGCCTTACGCAGGTCCACAAATAGCCCAACAGGGAACTCATTTTTATCAAGAGCTGTATGAATCGAGATAAGCATATTAATAAGTGCATCGTTAGTGCTTTTTTTGGGTCTGAAGCCATATTGGCAAGGGCTAAGTATATTGTGTTTGGCTAGATAAGAGTAAAGCTGCTTATAGATTAGTTTTTCAAATTTTTTTGACAAGTTTGGCAGGATTGATATAGGTCTGTAGTTGTTAACATCTGTGAGATCACCACATTTGTGGACAGGCGTTACTCTCGCTTTTTTTTTTTTTAGAATATCTGGAAAGGTTTGGAGTTCAAGTGACTTGTTGAAGAGCAATGCAATAGCAGGGGCTAAAGATCTGGAGGCTTTTTTGTAAATATGAGTTGGTATCTCCTCAAGAGCACTAGACTTGGTTTTAAGGGAAAGGATTATCTCATTGACATCAGTGGAATTAATAGGCTTTAGGTACAGAGACTGTGGATAGTTACCTGTAAGATAGTCCTTAACGTCAGTACTGGAAGATGGAATATCATTTGCAAGGGATGACCCAATGGAAGAGAAGAACCTATTGAACTCAATAGCAGAATCTGAGGCTGAAAGCTGACCAACGTTATTGGACAGAAGTGTTGGTTTGTTATTTAAAGTCTTCTTTGATCCCAATATTTGTGAAATTGTGCTCCAAGTTTTTTTAATGTTGCTCTTTATTTGGGTAAATTTATCTTTGTAGTATTTAGTTTTGGCTCGTCTAATTATCTAAGATAGCAATAACGAGTAATTCTTTGAGAATTCTTTGGAGACAATTCCTAACCTATACTTCTTCTCAAGGTCATGTTTTTTATTAATGGATTTAAGTATTCCCTTTGTAAGCCAGGGATTGTTAAGCCTTTTGGTTGTGACTTGTTTTGTAAGCATAGGACAGTGGGTGTTATAAAGGCTAAGAGTTTTTTGAAGAAAAGATTGTACTGCTAGGTTGATGTCCCCTATGTTACCTAACTCGGACTCCCAGTTGACATTATCAGCAGCAGTTATAAAATTGTCTATAGCAGTTTCATTGTGCAGCCTAAAACTTAACTCCCTTGACTCTAGAGGTGGTTTGCTAATGTTAGTTAAGAGAAATGTGGGGTAATGGTCTGTAGTGCTATCGGTGATTATACCTGCAGTAAGCAGAGAGGTTATGTTTGTCCAGATGTGATCTAGAGTCGTGGCAGTACTATCAGTGATTCTAGTAGGTCTAGTGATTAAGGGTATGAGGAAGCAGGAATTCATACAGTTGAGGAAGCTAACAGCAGTAGGGTGTTCAGGCTCGCAGAGGTCAATATTAAAGTCCCCTGCGATAATTAGATGGTTTTTGTTCAGTCTGTTATCTAGTATTAGATTTCTAAGGTTTGAGTTGAATTCGGACACATCAGTGTTAGGAATTCTATAAACTGCACCCACAGACAGGACAGACTCGGCACCCTTGACTCTGAAACTGGCGAAGATATACTCCCCATAGCAGTCTCTAGTTCTAATTACTTTTAAGCATGTTAGTTCTTGGTGGTAGTAAAGAGCAGTGCCACCACCTCTCTGAAGTTGACGACAGTTGTGAATTGCCGAGTAGTTAGGCATGTTAAAGAGTTGAGTAGAATCATCTTTCAACCATGTTTCAGTAAGTATAATAAAAGAGAATTTGTTGTCAATAGTTTCAATCAAGGCACTAACATCATCGAAGTGTTTACCTAGGGATCTAACGTTCAAGTTGATTACAGAGATATTGTAATTATGAGTTAATATATTGTTTACATCATGTGCTGCAAAATATCTGCAATTTAGATCATTGAAGTGATGATTGTCATAGATATTGGATAAGAGGTTTAGTTCTGGGTCTATACTTGTCTGCATAAAAAATCTGGTTGCAGGAAAACAAGACAAGAAAGGCAAATTACAAAGTAGAATTAAGCTATAAAAGGGGGAAAAGTATATAAACAAGACTATACAAAACAAACACAAAATGAACAAAGAAAAAAATGAGTTAGCTTACAAGGGGCTTACAGGGGTACAATGGAGTAAGGGAGTATGGCGAGGCTAGGCAAACTAGGTAATAAATGAAATCAAAGAAAAAGTTGAATAATAAACATAGGCAAATTTAAGCTAATGATTATTAACTATAAATAGTTCAGTTATGACTGTATAATTAATAAGACCTGAAGAAATATTATGGTCAAGGCCTCATACATAATGAAATGGGTAGCTTTATCATTTAATAAGAAAAAAATTAGAGAAAATAAATTAATTCAGGAAAACTTGGCTTATTAGGCAAATCGGGCCTTGCATAGTAGGCTGAGAAGTGCGTTCTGGCTACTAGATACGACATGTATATATATATATATATATATATATATATGTTGGGTGGGGGCTGGGTGGTATATATATATATATATATATATATATATATATATATATATATATATATATATATATATATATATATATATATATATATATATATATATATATATATATTATATATATATGTTGGGTGGGGGGCTGGTATATATATATATATATATATATATATATATATATATATATATATATATATATATATATATATATATGTATTGTGACGATAATCTCTTTCAAGAGAGATTGAGCCTGCTCTTCCCTACAAAGTACGTCAATATAAAAGATAATATAGAAGATACGTCCAGCAAGTATCGCCAAACGTTTTGCCCAGAGAGCAAATCGTACCCAGCACACAGTGACACCTGCTAGCTACCACCACCGTAACCAGCAAACTGCTCGTCCTTTGCCTGCCTGTTGCTGATTCGCTGGTGTCCCGTCGCACCTGCCCTCCACCACAAGTCGATGTCTGGGCTGCAGTGCTCCAGTATCGTCAGAATATCTCAGTGCTCCTTGCAGTTGACATCTCTCGCTGGTAGACTAAGCCTTGGCTTTCGTGTACTAAGGGAGGTAGCAGCTCGAAGCCAATATTCCAGCTCTATTAATATTTATTTTACTATCACTGTAACTCACTTATCTTAACGTAACTTTTCATTTGCCAGTGATTATTCATATTATTTTGTTTGTTGACTTGTCTTTTATATTTTATGTGCTTAACTTTATTCATGTCTTGTTTTTCTAAAGTAATTAAAATTTCATTGTTAATTTACTTGTGTTTTGTGTGTCTTCCCATTATCTTACCACAGACGAAAGCTCCAGTTTTCTCTTTTTTTTTCTATAATGTGACGAGGCCCTGCCCCCTAGCTTTTGAAACAGCCGAACACCAACGTTTTACCGTCACATTAAAGTGGGGGCCTGCCCTAGGAGCTTCACTCAGGTACTGGTGCCAAGTAGTAATTTATGGTAAGCGTATTTGGCTTTAGTAACGTAGCTTTTTTCTATTTTCAATTTTCAATTTTATTTTTATATGGTGCTGTGTGTATTGTGCATTCCGAAAGTAGCATATGGTGAAGGTGAGACAACTTTGGATTACGTGGTGACTGTAGGCCTCAGTCATTCTCTTAATTGGTCATCTCTCCCTCCGTGTTATTACTCGTGTTTACCATCTTTTGTCCCTAGGATATTTCTCATATTTTCGACAGATCATCATATTGGTACCCTGGTACTGTGGTCTGCCCCCGGGTCAAGTGCACCTAATCTTCTGCAATCTGACCGTAGGAGGATAAAGAGGGCCATAGTTCCTCTCGCACGAACTTTAGTTGCTGAATTGGGACCTCAGCAGCAGTTCTCGTCACCAGTTGACACCTCGCACCCCTACACGTCGGTCAGAGATGATGATATTTACATTGGTAGGGAATTAGCCTTCTTTTTCAGAGCACAAAAGTTCGCTAATTCTGTGAGTATCATATTAATTTCAGTGGGAAAACTTGCTTATGTCCTATAGAGACTCGGCAAGGTATGCCTACATTCATGGACTACCAATTTTACTTTTGAGGCAATTAACTCTTTCATTTGTTTTAGAAACTCAGTTTCGCTTGTTTAGTAGGATTTTCTTGCCCTTATCCTCTTACATGAGTACCGGGTACAAGATTTCCTGCGACCTTGATTTAATTAATCATCTAACATCTTGTAATTAACATTAATTGTTAAAGATTCCACAGGATAGGTACCAGTTGCCACGTTGTCCTGTTTCTGACATTCACTATATCACAACAGTATATTCGTTGTGCATTTATTTGCTAATTTCGCCATGTTTCGTCTCCAAGCTTTCCGTGCAGATCCAGCAGGTGCAATAGGGACTTTAAGTCATGCCAAGAGGGCTGAATTACAAACTCTTGCACATGAGTATCAACTAACAGTTCCCTACCAAGTCAACAAAAGTGAAATACATAACCTGTTACTGGATCATTTCTTAGAGCAAGGTAAGATAGACTCTGAAACCCACGAAACTTACTTTATTGCAGATAAAACTGATTTGGCAACGATGAAACTCAAAGTAGAGCTGGCCAAGATTGAACGCGAGCAGCAAAGGGAAGCAGCTGCCATACGAAAGGAAGAACAAGAACGTGAAATCGCCCTCAAGGAACGTGAAACTACCTTGAGGAAAGAAGAACAAGAACATGAGGTTGCACTACTCCGTGAGCGTGAACGAGTACAGCTTGAAACAAAACAACGCCAATTGGAGATGCAACACGAACATGACAAACAACAAGCAACTTTGACTATGGAATGTCGTCAACGAGAATTCGCGTTGGAAACTTCACACCTCGCTCAACGCCAGCAAGCTACCGCCAATCTTCCCATCAGTTTCAATATATCACAGGCAAGTAAGTTACTGCCACCATTCGTAGAAACAGAAGTTGATGTGTTTTTTACCACCTTTGAAACCCTTGCTAATCAACTTAGTTGGCCTGCCGACCAATGGGCCACCCTTCTCAGAGTACATCTTACAGGTAGAGCTGCAGTCACACTCAGTACTTTGGCGTCTGAGAAGGACTACCAGACTCTGAAACAAGCAGTGTTGGACGCCTACCTTCTCTCCACCGAAAGTTATCGAAGGAAATTCCGTGACCACCTGAAGGCAAGTACCACTACCTTTCTCGAGTTTGCTAACACCAAAAGGAGATATTTTATGAAATGGCTGGAAGCAGCACATGTCTCTACCTTTGCAGAACTCGTCAACCTCATGCTAGTTGAAGAATTCTTGAGGCGTGTGCCGCCTCCTGTCCGTCTATATTTAGCAGATAAAGAAGAAACCGACTACCTGAAGTGTGCTAAGTCGGCTGACACTTACAGCCTCATCCACCGGCTGACACCAGAACCATCTTCCAGTAAGAAGTCGTGGTACAGTTACGAGAAAGTGAGTACCGATCAAGCTGGCTCGCAATTGTACTGTAAGTATTGTAGACTCTATGGACATACCATAGATAAATGTGGTAAGTCTCAATACAAAGGAACCACCGAATCACCAAAACCCAAACCAACTCCTCCTAAGTCCGGTAAGCCTGTGATGAATGTTGGTGTTTATGTTAATGATCTTTCTCTTTTCAGTAAACACTTGTATACGGGAACTGTCTCTGCCAACGGTTCAAATCCGGAGGGACGTTTCAAATTGAAGATCTTGAGGGACACAGCGGCTCTTCAATCGATTATTTTGTAGTCGGCTGTGCCCAACATCGCGTACACCGGAGAAACTGTCTTCATCACTGACCTCACTGCTACCACTCCTTATCCTCTCGCCAGAGTCCACCTGGATTGTCCCTTCGTGAGCGGAGAAGTCCAAGTCGCCATCAGGGAAAAGCCTTTTTCCATGCCTGGAGTGCAACTTCTCCTGGGCAACGACTTGGCAGAAGACCTGCAACCGACCAACCTGATCGTCATGGACAAACCCCAGGTGTGTACCTCTGTGACGGATAATCCTATTTTTGAGTATGTTCCAGCAAAGGTTCAAGAGAGTGATGAAGTTTCTCCTCCGGTTTTAGTGACCACCCGTGCACAAGCCGCACGACCACAGCCAGCTGACTCTTCTGCTACCGCTGTCCCTCAAGACCCTCAGAAACTACCCCCGAATCTGACCAAGTTGGAGTTCCGTAAGTTACAGAGGGAAGATCTAACCTTGACACCATTATTTTTCCAGGCTGAGACTCAACCTGACAGTATTCCTGGGTTCTTCCTAGAGAACGAGTTGCTCTACCGCAGATATAGACCCAGTAAACTGAAGGAGGAGGACGATTGGGCCAACGTCGAACAACTTGTGATTCCTGCCAGCCTGCGGCCCACTATTCTACACCTGGCCCACGGAGCACTCTCCCACTACGGATTTAACAAGACTTACCATGGAATCCGTCAAGACTACTACTGGCCAGGTATCTTAAATAGCGTCAAACAGTACGTAAAACAGTGTCATACATGTCAGATGGCAGGTAAACCGAACATCTCTATTCCCAGAGCGCCACTGATTCCCATACAGGTGCCTGCGGAACCTTTCCACAGACTTATTATAGACTGTGTTGGTCCTTTACCTCGGACCAGTTCAGGTAACGCCTATATCTTAACCATCCTGTGTCCTACCACCAGATTCCCCATAGCAGTTCCAGTAAAGAACATTACGGCTGCTACGGTTGTGAAACACTTATTGAAGATCTTCACCCAGTATGGATTTCCAAGGGAGGTTCAGAGCGACTGTGGCACCAACTTCACCAGTGATCTCTTCAAGAGGACACTGGAGGAGTTCAACATCAAACAGGTATTGTCCAGCCCCTATCATCCTGCTTCACAGGGTTCTCTTGAGCGTAGTCATCAGACTATTAAAGCACTCCTGAAGAAGTTTTGTAATGAGACCTCTAAGGATTGGGATAAGCAAATTGACCTAATATTATGTATCTATAGAAGTCTTCCCAATGAGTCCCTAGGAGTATCTCCTTATGAGATGCTCTACGGACGTAAGTGCCGTACTCCTCTCAAGGCTTTCAAAGACTCTCTACGTGATGCCACCTTCAGTGAGCATCAGAATGTGCCCCAGTTTCTTCAAAACCTTCAACACATTCTAGAGAGAGTCCACAGTTTTGCCCAAGATAATCTATTGAAAGCACAGGAGAGGATGAAGACTCATTACGACCAGACCAGCAAAGTAAGAAAATTTAAGCCGGGAGACTTCGTACGTGCTTATTTTCCTATCCCAGGTTCTCCTTTGCAAAACAGGTTTTCAGGACCCTACCGCATCAAGGAGTGCAGAAACAACCATAACTACGTTCTAGAGACTCCAGATAGGCGGCGGAAGACCCAGCTGTGCCACGTCAACATCCTGAAGCTGTATAACGGTACTCCTCCCACTGTCTTGACATTATACTCTTCCTTTAAAGAGCCATACATCCACAGTGAGACCTTTCCTGCTTCTCCTCCCGAAAGCACTGACACTGAGTCCGCGCTTTCAAATTCAGAAATCCTTACTGATCTTCCCAACCATTTTCAGGACCATAATAGCGCTCCTTTGCCATATTCTAATTCTACTCTCACCTCGTCAGATATCATCAAGCCCTTCATCCTCCATGTCGCCGCCAGTGGTACCGGCATCGGGGGTGACCTAGTACAGCAACGAGGCGAAGAGAATACACCTGTCAGCGACCACAACTACAAGGAACTACGGAACAATTGGCAAGGAGCTACTCTTCATCATCCTGGATCTACAGCACTTTGCTCCATACCTGAAAAGTGCTCGGTCTACCATCAACACGGACCACAACACCCTACACTTCCTGCAGCAAGCCCACTTCTACGCTCAACGTCTTCAGCGATTCATCAGTGCTTCGTTAGAGATGGACTGATAAAGGTGAGAAAAACCGCAGAGGGCAAAATGTTCACAATTACTAAAGAAGAGAACCTCAACGCTTTCCTCTCCCAATGTGGTCTTTCTCAGCTCATTATCACTCCCAGTGAATTAACTTAATTAACCCCCTGTCAACTAGTGGGGCTAGGTTTCCTAAGTCTCATTGTTTCATTTTCTGACTTAATTTTTAACTTACTCTTAACTAGTCATTTACTGAAATTTTTTAATTGAGTGCATAAATAGTTCTTCAGGTCTTATTAATTATACAGTCATAACTGAACTATTTATAGTTAATAATCATTAGCTTAAATTTGCCTATGCTTATTATTCAACTTTTCTTTGATTCCATTTATTACCTAGGTTGCCTAGCCTCGCCATGCTCCCTTACTCCATTGTACCCCTGGCTTTGCCTGCATCTCAAATTGCAAATTGTTACTTACAGTGTACCTGAGAGTACTTGTAAGCAATCTACCTCATTTTTCATTTTTGCTCAATTTGTTTTTGTATTGCTTAGTCTTGTTTATATTTTTGTTTTGTATTTCTATATCTTGTGTTTTGTATAGTCCATGTTTATATGTTTTTTCGTTAATCTCATTTATTACCTAGGTTGCCTAGCCTAGCCATACTCCCTTACTCCATTGTACCCCTGTAAGCCCCTTTTGAGTTTGCTTTGTTCTGTATTGTGTACATCTTTTTCCCTATTTTATAGCTTATTTCTACCTTGTTATTTGCCTTTCTTCCCTTGTTTTTCCTGCAATCAGCTTTTTTTATGCAGACAAGTATAGACCCTGAACTTAACCTCTTATCCACTATCTATGACAATTATCACTTTAATGATCTAAATTGCAGATATTTTGCAGCACATGATGTAAACAATGTATTAACTCATAATCACAATATCTCTGTAATCAATTTGAACGTTAGATCCCTAGGTAAACACTTCGATGATGTTAGTGCCTTGATTGAAGCTATTGACAACAAATTCTCTTTTATTATACTTACTGAAACATGGTTGAAAGAGGATACTACTCAGCTCTTTAACATGCCTAACTACTCAGCAATTCACAACTGTCGTCAAATTCAGAGAGGTGGTGGCACTGCTCTTTACTACCACCAAGAACTAACATGCTTAAAAGAAATTAGAACCAGAGACTGCTATGGGGAGTATATCTTCGCCAGCTTCAGAGTCAAGGGTGCCGAGTCTGTCCTGACTGTGGGTGCAGTTTATAGAATTCCTAACACTGATGTGTCCGAATTCAACTCAAACCTTAGAAATCTAATACTTGATAACAGACTGAACAAAAACCACCTAATTATCGCAGG
Source organism: Procambarus clarkii (assembly GCF_040958095.1). Classification (NCBI taxonomy): domain Eukaryota; kingdom Metazoa; phylum Arthropoda; class Malacostraca; order Decapoda; family Cambaridae; genus Procambarus; species Procambarus clarkii. The sequence continues at coordinate 9,554,608 of NC_091167.1, forward strand.
GGACTTTAATATTGACCTCTGCGAGCCTGAACACCCCACTGCTGTTAGCTTCCTCAACTGTATGAATTCCTGCTTCCTCATACCATTAATCACTAGACCTACTAGAATCACTGATAGCACTGCCACGACGCTCGATCACATCTGGACAAACATAACCTCTCCGCTTACTTCAGGTATAATCACCGATAGCACTACAGATCATTACCCCACATTTCTCTTAACTAACATTAGCAAACCACCTCTTGAGTCAAGAGTGATACGTTTTAGACTACACAATGAAACTGCTATAGACAATTTTATAACTGCTGCTGATAATGTCAACTGGGAGTCCGAGTTAGGTAACATAGTGGACATCAACCTTGCAGTACAATCTTTTCTTCAAAAAACTCTTAGCCTTTATAATACCCACTGTCCTATGCTTACAAAACAAGTCACAACCAAAAGGCTTAACAATCCCTGGCTTACAAAAGGAATACTTAAATCTATTAATAAAAAACATGACCTTGAGAAGAAGTATAGGTTAGGAATTGTCTCCAAAGAATTCTCAAAGAATTACTCATTATTGCTGTCTAAGATAATTAGACGAGCCAAAACTAAATACTACGAAGATAAATTTACCCAAATAAAGAGCAACATTAAACAAACTTGGAGAACAATTTCTCAAATATTGGGATCAAAGAAGTCTTTAAATAACAAACCGACTCTCCTGTCTAATAACGATGGTCAGCTTTCAGCCTCTGATTCTGCTACTGAGTTCAATAGGTTCTTCTCTTCCATTGGTTCATCCCTTGCAAATGATATTCCATCTTCCAGTACAGACATTAATGACTATCTTTCAGGTAACTATCCACAGTCTCTGTACCTAAAGCCTATTAATTCCACTGACGTCAATGAGATAATCCTTTCCCTTAAAACCAAGTCTGGTGCCCTTGAGGAGATACCAACTTTAATTTACAAAAAAGCCTCCAGATCTTTAGCCCCTGCTATTGCTTTGCTCTTCAACAAGTCACTTGAACTCCAAACCTTCCCAGATATTCTAAAAAAAGCGAGAGTAACGCCTGTCCACAAATGTGGTAATCTCACAGATGTTAACAACTACAGACCTATATCTATCCTGCCAAACTTGTCAAAAATTTTTGAAAAACTAATCTATAAGCAGCTTTACTCATATCTAGCCAAACTCAATATACTGTAACGGTTCTATTGTTACGTAAAGTATGGTGACAAATAAACACAGACACTAAGATACTATATATATATTTGGTCGAATATACAGAAGTACACAGGTGATACGTTGGTGTGAGTTGAGCGCACTGAGCGTTGGTACAGTATCTCGCAAGTGTCTGCTCTAGACCATACTTGAAAGTAGACTAGTTAATGTTCGCTACACCGCTGCTTATATTGCTCGGGCATCTCACCGTGTTGCCCGGGCAACGCCTCACCTCATTCATCTCCAAAGGTTGACAGGAACATTAACACTATATTTGGAGCGAGTATATTATTGGGATAATCTACTCGCTACAGAACTCCCCCTCCCAGGGGATGAAAGGAAAAATACTTGATCAAGGAACTTAGCTGGTCGGCGAATTGTACGCCCTGCTCGCGTTACATAACCATCAAAGTTAACTTCCTCCTCTTCGCTGATGTCATCTAACTGGGGTCGTAGGGTGGGAGGTCGCACAGGATCGTCCGTCGTCATAGGATCAGGTTGTGGCTGGTAACTGGGGTTGTAGGGTGGGAGGTCGTACAGGATCGTCCGTTGTCGTAGGATCAGGTTGTGGTGCGGCTGGTAACTGGGGTCGAAAAGTGAACTGCGTAGTCGGCGGATGTGTCTCTGGATTTAGCAGTGTCGCAGACGTTGAGACGAAGCCTGGAGCAGAGCAGAGAGCTGAGTGAGGCCGGAGTCGTGGAGCTCTATGTGGGAGAGCGTGGCGGCTCGATTGAGATTTGTGAGTGTCTAAACTCGGGGAGCGAGAGCGTGGCGGCTCGATGCGGTCGTAGTCTGCTGTCTGCTCTGTGTCGAAGCTGTAGCGTCTTGGGTTGATTAGGACTGTACACGCCGAGTACTACATTGTTGACTGTGGAAATTGTAGTCTGGTACCAAAAGATGTAGGCAGTGTGTGGACAAGCTCGGTGTAGCAGGAGAGAAGAATGTGCATAATTGTTGCGTCCTTGGGTCGCTGGTGGAGCATTTAGATCCTGGGCGGATGGGCTCGGGCACCAGGACATTAGGAGGTAATGTAGGCACGTAGTTAGGACAACGAGGTAATCACATCTAGAGCTGAATTGTCCTGAAGGCGACGAAGTGTCGGAAACGCAAGCTGTAAGTCCTGTACTGCGCAAAGGGCTTGAGTCGGCCGAGTATCAAAATGCAGTGAACGTGTAGATGAATCTGACGAAAGAGCAGCTTTCGTGGGCGCCCCTGTAGAACAAGCAGTGCCCTGGCAGCGACGGAGAGTCGGCAGGACAGGCTGTAGATCCCACATTATGTAGTTACTGATGAAGCTGCCAGATGAGTGAGTAGTGATCGTGGAGCAGCAAGCCGTAGTAGATGAAAAGGCAGAGACGATCGCGGTGAAAATCATAGCTGTGGCGCGCGTGTTGGCAGCGTTCCGTGACAGGTGGCAGCGGTCCACAGCAAGCAGCAGCAGTAGAGGTTCAGTGAGAGTCCATGTTGTAGTCCATCGTGGCTGGGTATCGTCGAAACTTCGTGAAGGTCGAAAATAGCCTCCATCTGCATGAACCAAAATTCTGAATCATCTGCGTTGTATGCTGGAAACCTGGTAGATAAATCCATGACGAAGATCTAGTTTGTGACTAGGTGTTCTTTTCACTCACTGGGTCACCAATGTAACGGTTCTATTGTTACGTAAAGTATGGTGACAAATAAACACAGACACTAAGATACTATATATATATTTGGTCGAATATACAGAAGTACACAGGTGATACGTTGGTGTGAGTTGAGCGCACTGAGCGTTGGTACAGTATCTCGCAAGTGTCTGCTCTAGACCATACTTGAAAGTAGACTAGTTAATGTTCGCTACACCGCTGCTTATATTGCTCGGGCATCTCACCGTGTTGCCCGGGCAACGCCTCACCTCATTCATCTCCAAAGGTTGACAGGAACATTAACACTATATTTGGAGCGAGTATATTATTGGGATAATCTACTCGCTACAATACTTAGCCCTTGCCAATATGGCTTCAGACCCAAAAAAAGCACTAACGATGCACTTATTAGTATGCTTAACTCGATTCATACAGCTCTTGATAAAAATGAGTTCTCTGTTGGGTTGTTTGTGGACCTGCGTAAAGCTTTTGACACTGTCAACCACCAAAACCTTCTTCTTAAATTACATCATTATGGAGTCAGAGGACACTCCCTACAATACCTCAAATCCAACCTTACTGACAGGCTCCAATATGTTTCTGTGAATAACACAATTTCTCCCACCCTACCCATCAACATTGGTGTTCCCCAGGGCAGCATACTTGGCCCTCTCCTCTTTCTCATCTACATTAATGACCTTCCAAATGCCTCCCAACACCTCAAACCAATTCTATTTGCTGACGACACAACCTTCATTTACTCCAGTCCTGATCCCCTTGCTCTAAATGCCACAGTAAATACTGAGCTAAATAAAGTCCATCTGTGGCTAACTGCCAACAAACTCACCCTTAACATTGACAAAACCTTTTATATTCTGTTTGGCAATAAATCCTCTAATCAAATAAATCTCAAAATAAACAATACCCAAATTTGTAACAAATTAGATGGCAAATTCCTTGGCATTCTCATTGACCACAAGCTTAATTTCCAGGGACACATTCTAAACATATCAAAAAAAGTTTCAAAAACTGTGGGCATTCTTTCTAAGATCAGATATTATGTACCACGCCCTGCCCTGGTGACTCTCTATTACTCCCTTATCTATCCATATCTCAACTATGGTATTTGTGCTTGGGGCTCTACTACCCAAAATCACTTACGTCCTCTAATTACTCAACACAAAGCTGCTATTAGGACAATATCCAATTCTGGCCCCAGACATCACTCGGTACCCCTACTTAAATCTCTGAATATGTTAGACATTAAGTCACTGCACATTCTCTCATGTGTATTATACATATATAAAACGCTAAACTATAATGCCAATCCTGATCTCAAAAGCTTCATAGAAGGTTGTATCAGAACCCATGAGCATCACACCAGAAATAAATACAGTTTTGATATTCCTAGAGTACGACTTAATCAAACTAGAAATGCTCTACAAATCAAGGGGCCCAGAATGTGGAATGACCTTCCCAACCATGTTAAAGACTGTACCTCTCTCAACCAGTTTAAGTTAAAAGCGAAGCTATACCTAATAAATTCCCTGTAACCTACCTTACCCTTCTATTGTCAACCAATGTCTGTTTTTTTCTTTAAAGAGCGCTGTTTGTCGACATAATTGTATTTGTGCTGCTTTTTCATCTATGTTTTCATTTCTTGTTTTCATTCTACTCATTATGCTCAATTAGTATTAAGCTTGTCATTTAAGTTTATCATGCCCGAAACGCTTTGCGTAATAGTGGCTTTAGGCATTGTATGTACTAGCTATACCTATAAGTTAAACAATCCTTGTAAATATTTATTGTATGTATGTACCTTACCTAAATAAAATTGTATTGTATTGTATTCTACGATGGGCTTGATAACTGCAGAAATTACACCTGGAGATCCGCTCTACCTGACAACATCATAGCCGACGCCCTCTCCAGAGTTTATGAAGTAGAAGCAACTCCACCTATTACTCCACCACATGACGACGTACTTCTTCCAGAACCGCAGGCTTCGGGGGAGAGTTGTGACGATAATCTCTTTCAAGAGAGATTGAGCCTGCTCTTCCCTACAAAGTACGTCAATATAAAAGATAATATAGAAGATACGTCCAGCAAGTATCGCCAAACGTTTTGCCCAGAGAGCAAATCGTACCCAGCACACAGTGACACCTGCTAGCTACCACCACCGTAACCAGCAAACTGCTCGTCCTTTGCCTGCCTGTCGCTGATTGGCTGGTGTCCCGTCGCACCTGCCCTCCGCCCTCCACCACAAGTCGATGTCTGGGCTGCAGTGCTCCAGTATCGTCAGAATATCTCAGTGCTCCTTGCAGTTGACATCTCTCGCTGGTAGACTAAGCCTTGGCTTTCGTGTACTAAGGGAGGTGGCAGCTCGAAGCCAATATTCCAACTCCATTAATATTTATTTTGCTATCACTGTAACTCACTTGTCTTAACGTAACTTTTCATTTGCCAGTGATTATTCATATTATTTTGTTTGTTGACTTGTCTTTTATATTTTATTCATGTCTTGTTTTTCTAAAGTAATTAAAATTTCATTGTTAATTTACTTGTGTTTTGTGTGTCTTCCCATTACCTTACCACAGACGAAAGCTCCAGTTATCTCTTTTTTTTTCTATAATGTTACGAGGCCCTGCCCCTAGCTTTTGAAACAGCCGAACACCAACGCTTTACCATCACATATATATATATATATATATATATATATATATATATATATATATATATATATATGTCGTACCTAGTAGCCAGAACGCACTTCTCAGCCTACTATGCAAGGCCCAATTTGCCTAATAAGCCAAGTTTTCATGAATTAATTGTTTTTCGACTACCTAACCTACCTAACCTAACCTATCCTAGCTTTCTCGGCTACCTAACCGAACCTAACCTATAAAGATCGGTTAGGTTAGGTTAGGTAGGGTTGGTTAGGTTCGGTCATATATCTACGTTAATTTTAACTCCAATAAAAAAAAAATGACCTCATGCATAATAAAATGGGTAGCTTTATCATTTCATAAAAAAAAATTAGAGAAAATATATTAATTCAGGAAAACTTGGCTTATTAGGCAAATCGGGCCTTGCATAGTAGGCTGAGAAGTGCGTTCTGGCTACTAGGTACGACATATATATATATATATATATATATATATATATATATATGTCGTACCTAGTAGCCAGAACGCACTTCTCAGCCTACTATGCAAGGCCCGATTTGCCTAATAAGCAAAGTTTTCCTGAATTAATATATTTTCTCTAATTTTTTTCTTATGAAATGATAAAGCTACCCATTTCATTATGTATGAGGTCAATTTTTTTTTATTGCAGTTAAAATAACCGTAGATATATGACCGAACCTAACCAACCCTACCTAACCTAACCTAACCTATCTTTATAGGTTAGGTTAGGTTAGGTAACCGAAAAAGTTAGGTTAGATTAGGTTAGGTAGGTTAGGTAGTCGAAAAACAATCAATTCATGAAACTTGTCTTATTAGACAAATCGGGCCTTGCATAGTAGGCTGAGAAGTGCGTTCTGGCTACTAGGTACGACATATATATATATATATATATATATATATATATATATATATATATATATATATATATATATATATATATATATATATATGTCGTACCTAGTAGCCAGAACGCACTTCTCAGCCTACTATGCAAGGCCCGATTTGCCTAATAAGCCAAGTTTTCATGAATTAATGTTTTTTCGACTACCTAACCAACCTAACCTAACCTAACCTAACTTTTTCTGCTACCTAACCTAACCTAACCGATAGAGATAGGTTAGGTTAGGTTAGGTAGGGTTGGTTAGGTTCGGTCATATATCTACGTTAATTTTAACTCCAATAAAAAAAATTGACCTCATACATAATGAAAATGGTAGCTTTATCATTTCATAAGAAAAAAATTAGAAAAAATATATTAATTCAGGAAAACTTGGCTTATTGGGCAAATCGGGCCTT